>NC_138312.1:55470000-55617500 GCF_965601325.2 Salmo salar | reverse complement strand
ACTAACCTCCACACACACACACACACACACACACACACACACACACACACACACACACACACACACACACACACACACACACACACACACACACACACACACACACACACACACACACACACACACATTTAAATACTTTATTGACTCCACAGAAGGGTCGTTGATGTATGGACTCTCACAGGAACAAAAATCACCTTCTCCTCCAAACAATCAGGCTGACCATAACAGCTGAAACAGAGCAGTACCTTCTCCTCCATTTACATTTTACATTTTAGTCATTTAGCAGACGCTCTTATCCAGAGCGACTTACAAATTGGTGCATTCACCTATAATATCCAGTGGAACAACCACTTTACAATAGTGCATCTAAATCTTTTAAGGGGGGGGTTAGAAGGATTACTTTATCCTATCCCAGGTATTCCTTGAAGAGGTGGCGTTTCAGGTGTCTCCGGAAGGTGGTGATTGACTCCGCTGTCCTGGCGTCGTGAGGGAGCTTGTTCCACCATTGGGGTGCCAGAGCAGCGAACAGTTTTGACTGGGCTGAGCGGGAACTGTGCTTCCTCAGAGGTAGGGAGGCGAGCAGGCCAGAGGTGGATGAACGGAGTGCCCTTGTTTGGGTGTAGGGCCTGATCAGAGCCTGAAGGTACGGAGGTGCCGTTCCCTTCACAGCTCCGTAGGCAAGCACCATGGTCTTGTAGCGGATGCGAGCTTCGACTGGAAGCCAGTGGAGAGAGCGGAGGAGCGGGGTGACGTGAGAGAACTTGGGAAGGTTGAACACCAGACGGGCTGCGGCGTTCTGGATGAGTTGTAGGGGTTTAATGGCACAGGCAGGGAGCCCAGCCAACAGCGAGTTGCAGTAATCCAGACGGGAGATGACAAGTGCCTGGATTAGGACCTGCGCCGCTTCCTGTGTGAGGCAGGGTCGTACTCTGCGAATGTTGTAGAGCATGAACCTACAGGATCGGGTCACCGCCTTGATGTTGGTGGAGAACGACAGGGTGTTGTCCAGGGTCACGCCAAGGCTCTTAGCACTCTGGGAGGAGGACACAAGGGAGTTGTCAACCGTGATGGCGAGATCATGGAACGGGCAGTCCTTCCCCGGGAGGAAGAGCAGCTCCGTCTTGCCGAGGTTCAGCTTGAGGTGGTGATCCGTCATCCACACTGATATGTCTGCCAGACATGCAGAGATGCGATTCGCCACCTGGTTGTCAGAAGGGGGAAAGGAGAAGATTAATTGTGTGTCATCTGCATAGCAATGATATGAGAGACCATGTGAGGATATGACAGAGCCAAGTGACTTGGTGTATAGCGAGAATAGGAGTGGGCCAAGAACAGAGCCCTGGGGGACACCAGTGGTGAGAGCACGTGGTGCGGAGACAGATTCTCGCCACGCCACCTGGTAGGAGCGACCTGTCAGGTAGGACGCAATCCAAGCGTGCGCGGTGCCGGAGATGCCCAGCTCGGAGAGGGTGGAGAGGAGGATCTGATGGTTCACGGTATCAAAGGCAGCAGATAGGTCTAGAAGGATGAGAGCAGAGGAGAGAGAGTTAGCTTTAGCAGTGCGGAGAGCCTCCGTGACACAGAGAAGAGCAGTCTCAGTTGAATGCCCAGTCTTGAAACCTGACTGATTAGGATCAAGAAGGTCATTCTGAGAGAGATAGCAAGAGAGCTGGCCAAGCACGGCGCGTTCAAGAGTTTTGGAGAGAAAGGAAAGAAGGGATACTGGCCTGTAGTTGTTGACATCGGAGGGATCGAGTGTAGGTTTTTTCAGAAGGGGTGCAACTCTCGCTCTCTTGAAGACTGAAGGGACGTAGCCAGCGGTCAAGGATGCGTTGATGAGCGAGGTGAGGTAGGGGAGAAGGTCTCCGGAAATGGTCTGGAGAAGAGAGGAGGGGATAGGGTCAAGTGGGCAGGTTGTTGGGCGGCCGGCCGTCACAAGACGCGAGATTTCATCTGGAGAGAGAGGGGAGAAAGAGGTCAAAGCACAGGGTAGGGCAGTGTGAGCAGGACCAGCAGTGTCGTTTGACTTAGCAAACGAGGATCGGATGTCGTCAACCTTCTTTTCAAAATGGTTGACGAAGTCATCCGCAGAGAGGGAGGAGGGGGGGGGAGGGGGAGGAGGATTCAGGAGGGAGGAGAAGGTAGCAAAGAGCTTCCTAGGGTTAGAGGCAGATGCTTGGAGTTTAGAGTGGTAGAAAGTGGCTTTAGCAGCAGAGACAGAAGAGGAAAATGTAGAGAGGAGGGAGTGAAAGGATGCCAGGTCCGCAGGGAGGCGAGTTTTCCTCCATTTCCGCTCGGCTGCCCGGAGCCCTGTTCTGTGAGCTCGCAGTGAGTCGTCGAGCCACGGAGCAGGAGGGGAGGACCGAGCCGGCCTGGAGGATAGGGGACAGAGGAAATCAAAGGATGCAGAGAGGGAGGAGAGGAGGGTTGAGGAGGCAGAATCAGGAGATAGGTTGGAGAAGGTTTGAGCAGAGGGAAGAGATGATAGGATGGAAGAGGAGAGAGTAGCGGGAGAGAGAGAGCGAAGGTTGGGACGGCGCAATACCATCCGAGTAGGGGGAGAGTGAGAAGTGTTGGATGAGAGCGAGAGGGAAAAGGATACAAGGTAGTGGTCGGAGACTTGGAGGGGAGTTGCAATGAGATTAGTGGAAGAACAGCATCTAGTAAAGATGAGGTCAAGCGTATTGCCTGCCTTGTGAGTAGGGGGGGAAGGTGAGAGGGTGAGGTCGAAAGAGGAGAGGAGTGGAAAGAAGGAGGCAGAGAGGAATGAGTCGAAGGTAGACGTGGGGAGGTTAAAGTCACCCAGAACTGTGAGAGGTGAGCCATCCTCAGGAAAGGAACTTATCAAGGCGTCGAGCTCCACACAGTTAGGCTGACCATAACAGCTGAAACAGAGCAGTACCTTCTCCTCCACACAGTTAGGCTGACCATAACAGCTGAAACAGAGCAGTACCTTCTCCTCCACACAGTTAGGCTGACCATAACAGCTGAAACAGAGCAGTACCTTCTCCTCCACACAGTCAGGCTGACCATAACAGCTGAAACAGAGCAGTACCTTCTCCTCCACACAGTTAGGCTGACCATAACAGCTGAAACAGAGCAGTACCTTCTCCTCCATACAGTTAGGCTGACCATAACAGCTGAAACAGAGCAGTACCTAGCCAGCAGCCTTGCTGTGGTCTTAAGCAGGCCTGCAATCTGGAGGCCACGTACAGTAATCCTATGTAGGTGTCCCAGACTGCCAGACATCAACACCACCAACCTGCATCTGTATCCCAGGCTGACTAGGCGTGACATGAGGGGTTGCTATTTGAGGAGCTTGTCTGCAAAAGCCTGCTCCATTTAACAGTCCAATGAGCAGCCCACTTCCTGCATCAGCACCTCCCACTGGCCTCCCCCGTCACAACAACAACATCTGGCTTATTCGGTATACAAGAAAACACATTATCATCTACATCAAACCAGGCTCCTCTGACAAGATAATGTTTGTGTATATGTTCTGTTGGTGAGAACATCTGTCTCACCAGCTACCAGGTCGACAAGGCGGTCATGTCTAGCAATAACCCTTTCCTGCTGTGCTCTCAGGTCGTTGTGTATTATTATGTGGCTGGGTGTGTTATTATGTGGCTGGGTGTATTATTATGTGGCTGGGTGTATTATTATGTGGCTGGGTGTGTTATTATGTGGCTGGGTGTACTATTATGTGACTGGGTGTATTATATGTGTCACGGTTGTCGTAGGGTTGAGACCAAGACGCAGCGGGAAAATGTACACTCATCTTCATTTATTTATGTGAAGAAGGAAAAACACCAAAAACGTATACAAAACACAAAACGAACTTGACAGTCTTGTCAGGCACACATAGCTAAACAAGAACAATCTCCCACAAAATACTAACACAAACATATACCTATTTATAGGACCCTCAATCAGAGGCAACTAGAAAACACCTGTCTCCAATTGAGAGTCCAACCCCCAATTAACTAAACATAGAGATACAAAATAACTAGACTAAACATAGAAATACATTAACATAGAACAGTGCCCAAAACCCAGAATAATAAATCAAACACCCAACTACTAACACAACCACATAAAACAAATATCCCCTGCCACGTCCTGACCAAACTACAATAACAAATAACACCTTTTACTGGTCAGGACGTGACAATATGTGGCTGGGTGACCCTAGTTGGTCCTCAGACAGAAGGTCTAGGGCGCGCTGGGTGTGTTCAGGAAAAAGTTGATTTTCTTGTATATATTTCCTGTTTTAGTCCATAAGTAGTACAATCTGTGGCTTGTGTATGTCCTCAGTGGGTGTGGGAGGGTTTTCAGGAGGGCTATCAGGGTGACTGACTGGGGGGGTGCTCAGAGGGGGTGGGGTTCCCTGGGCTTGGGGTTCTTCATTTGTCTGTCCTGCTGTGATGTCGGGGCTATGGTCACGGTCTGGGGTGTAGATAGTGCAGATATGTCTCTCTCCACCTCCAGCACTCCGGGCTGGTTGAGGGCATATTGTTGAGCTGGACTATTTTTTGTGCTGACTGGAGTGTGTTCAGCTGCTGTTCCAGCTCCACCTGCTTTACCTCCAGCTGGGTGAATTTATCCTTCATTTCAATGTGCTGGGAGGTTGACTTTCCGCTTGGGGTTGCTCATCTGTGGGTTTATGTAATGAAGAGGTCTGGTCTGACCCACTCGTGGTGGGGGTATCTTTCTCAAGAGAGATAATGTGAAAGTCCAGCTGAAACTGTTTAGGGTTGCCCTGTACCATTACTGTTCCAGACTTGTATACGTTAACATTGGCTGACTCAGAGTCCTTGTTGTCTAGTATCCTGAGTTTCCACCCCTCGTTAACAACCCACCCCCCCCCCCCCCCTCTTAAAAGAGGGGTAGTGTGTTAATATAGCACTGTGCCATGCCAGGGGATGGTCTGTATGGAAGATAAGGTTGCTTATGTTCCCATTTTTATAACAGTCACCAAAAAGTGTCTCTTGATTTTCCATAAGGAGCTCATTTTTGTACTCTTTTCATGCCATAATTTTTTACATCCAGAGGGTACTGTATTGTAATGACCTCTGAACAGTGGGAGGGGGCTTCAAAGGCCTCTGCATTCGGGTGGAGGAGGCTGTGTTGTTGGGCTCAAGGGCTTTGACACCTCTCACGTCACACCTCAGTGTTAATTGAAGTTGCAGTCAGAAATGTTCTGTCCTAGCAAGCTTGGTCACCTTAACTTAGCATTCAGTCCTTATAAAGTAAAAAAAATCATAGTAATGTATTTTCCTTACTCACTCAGTTCCAGGTCGGATGGTGTTTTCAGGTTTCTGTTGTTTATTTGGAAATAAAAATCTTTGGTAGTAGGAATCCTTCCAGGTTATTTTGTCCAAAATCTGGTTGTAGGCTTGGAGTTTCGATTTGGAGTGAAGGTTATGTTGTGGAGGGTACTATTCTATATTTAAAGAAGTCTTTGTATGAACGGCAACCATTAACAAGATGTGCAACAGGCTCCATTACCTTTAACTCAGGGTGTAAAATACAGAAGCGATCACGGTTTACAGGGTACCAGGTTATATCTTGTTAGTAGAACTTGCAGTCCCGCCTTAACAGTAAAGGTGAGAATGTCCTGGCCAATGGCAACATTCTGGTACATGGAATGGGAGACAGAGGGGTAAGTACAGCCTCAGAACAGTGACTTTTCCCTGCAGCCTCAGAGCAGTGAGTTCCCCTGTAGCCTCAGAGCAGTGAGTTTCCCTGCAGCCTCAGAACAGTGAGTTCCCCTGCAGCCTCAGAGCAGTTAGTTCCCCTGCAGCCTCAGAACAGTGACTTTCCCATCCAGCCTCAGAACAGTGAGTTTCCCCTCCAGCCTCAGAACACTGAGTTTCCCCTCCAGCCTCAGAACACTGAGTTTCCCCTCCAGCCTCAGAACACTGAGTTTCCCCTCCAGCCTCAGAACAGTGAGTTTCCCCTGCAGCCTCAGAGCAGTGAGTTTCCCCTGCAGCCTCAGAACAGTGAGTTTCCCCTGCAGCCTCAGAGCAGTGAGTTTCCCCTGCAGCCTCAGAGCAGTGAGTGTCCCCTGCAGCCTCAGAGCAGTTAGTTCCCCTGCAGCCTCAGAACAGTGAGTTTCCCCTGCAGCCTCAGAGCAGTGAGTTTCCACTGCAGCCTCAGAGCAGTGAGTGTCCCCTGCAGCCTCAGAGCAGTTAGTTCCCCTGCAGCCTCAGAACAGTGAGTTTCCCCTCCAGCCTCAGAACACTGAGTTTCCCCTCCAGCCTCAGAACAGTGAGTTTCCCCTGCAGCCTCAAAACAGTGAATTTCCCCTGCAGCCTCAGAGCAGTGAGTTTCCCCTCCAGCCTCAGAGCAGTGAGATTCCCCTGCAGCCTTAGGTTAGTCCAGTGTTGTCGTAGATGCATCCGTCTGATACCGAAGAGTTTTGTCCTGGATGTAGGATGAGACGTTCCATCACGGGTGACAGAAGCTTCCACAACAATACAGGGGTCTCTCACAAACTATCAGAGACAGTCACTGTCTCAGTCTGTGTCAGTATGTAAGCATCTGACCGCCACTCCAGTCTGTGTCCATCTGACCTCCACTCCAGTTTGGTTACAGGTCGTTGAGGTCCGGCCAATCAGACCAGACTCTAAAGTCCGCACCACAAGTATCCAGTTTTCCATTGGCCTTCCTCCTGAAGCCCAGGAAGTTGTCCTGGGTGTCCGTGGTCAGTGGGACCTTCCTCCTGAAGCCCAGGAAGTTGTTCTGGGTGTCTGTGGTCAGTGGGACCTTCCTCCTGAAGACCAGGAAGTTGTCCTGGGTGTCCGTGGTCAGTGGGACCTTCTTCCTGAAACCCAGGAAGTTGTCCTGAGTGTCCGTGGTCAGTGGGACCTTCCTCCTGAAGCCCAAGAAGTTGTCCTGAGTGTCCGTGGCCAGTGGGACCTTCCTCCTGAAGCCCAGGAAGTTGTCCTCAGCGTCCGTGGTCAGTGGAACCTTCCTCCTCCGTAGGTCCAGAAAGAGGGAGGCTCTGGCTAACTCCCCAACATCACTGTGGACCATGTTCAACAGGTGAATCAGTCTGGTAGCAGTAGAAATCCCCAACACCCCTCTCTTTGGTGTTGTGTGTTGAAGCATAGCCACTTTCTCACCAGTTGAACCACTTTTGTTATTCATTTGCCTGGGAACATTTGCAAACAGATGTTGAATCTTCCCAGGGCCACCTCTCTCACAGCCTCTAGCTTCATGACCACAGGCGGAGGGGAAATGTCAGTCATGTCAAGCCCGGTAGAATACTCATGGCCAAGATCCTAAACTTGTTCCCCCCACTCGCCAGAAACATTAAACCTATGTCCCAGATAGCTGTGTGTTTCGTGACAGGAGTACACTCCTGTTTTTTTGTTTGTTTATCAGTGTAGATGTTGAGGGCATATCAGTTTTAGACTTATAGAGTATCGCACATTTTGTGTCTTTCAAACACGCACTCACACACACACTCTTCCATGCCTCCAGCTAACACGGCACCACTGACGCATCATCCTCCCAACATCCCACAAATGGATTCTGCATGATGTCATCCTGTCCCGGTACAGATTCCTTTAACAAGGCCTAACGACTAGAAAGCCTTCTGTGTCCCAAATGGATCCATATTCCCTATATAGTGCACTACTATTGACCAGAGCCCTAAGGGTCAAAGTGTATGTTTAAAGTATAAAACAAGTGTTCTTATATCCTGTCCTTATATGGTGTTTTGAATAATTGTTTTATACCCTGAAACAAATGATTGTATTTCAATCACAAAGAGTTAAACGTGTTTTGAATGCCTGTGTTTATGAAGTATTACCCATGAAATACAGTTGAAACAAGATGAAGGTGCTTTCAACTTGAAAGACTGTTACAGCAGTTGCTTTATATTGATTTATATGTTTGAGTCAAAAGTAGATGTCACAGGTGTCGTATTGAAGAGACCAAGGAGCAGCGTGGCTAGTGCTCATTCTGAATACTTTAATGAGTAACACTTACAAAATAACAAAAATGACGTCAGGTATAATAACTAAACGGAAAACAACCACCCACAAAACCCAAAGGAAAACAGGCTGCCTACGTATGGCTTTCAATAAGAGACAACGAAAGACACCTGCCTCTGATTGGAAACCATACTTGGCCACACATGGAAAATTAAACATAGAAACAGAAAACTAGAACCAATTCCCCTAGAAACAAACCAACCCCAAAACACACAAAACAACCCCCCTGCCACGCCCTGACCATTCTACTATGGCAAATGACCCTTTTCACTGGTCAGGACGTGACAGTACCCTCCTCCCCCTCCCAAGGTGCAGACCCCGACTGCACCTCAAACAAAAACCCACAAAAACAACCCCAAACCTAAAGGGAGGGAAGGGAGGGTGGCCACCGTCTACGACAGTTCCTGTGCTACACCCCAAGCCCTCCCGCCAATCCTCCAGCTACGGAGGTGGCTCTGGCTCCGGGCATAGCCCCTGTTCAGCGCTGCCTTCCACCGCCGGAGGATCTGGGCTGCAGACCGTCGCCGAAGGATCTGGGCTGCAGACCGTCGCTGAAGGCTCTGGGCTGCAGACCGTTGCCGAAGACTCTGGGCTGCAGACCGTCGCCCAAGACTCGGGGCTGCAGACCGTCGCCGAATACTCGGGGTTGAGAGGCGTCGCTGGAGGCCCCGGGCTGAGAGGCGTCGCTGGAGGCCCCGGGCTGAGTGGCGTTGCTGGAGACTCCGGGCTGAGGGGCGTCGCTGGAGGCCCCGGGCTGAGGAGCGTCGCTGGAGGCTCCGGGCTGAGGAGCGTCGCTGGAGGCTCTGGGCTGAGGAGCGTCGCTGGAGGCTCCGGACTGAGGAGCGTCGCTGGAGGCTCCGGACTGAGGAGCGTCGCTGGAGGCTCCGGACTGGAGAGCCTCGCCGTAGGTTCCGTGCCATGGATCATCACTGGAGGCTTTGTGCCATGGATCATCCCTACAGGCTCCGGGCCATGGATCATCACTGGAGGCTTCGTGCCATGGATCATCCCTACAGGCTCCGGGCCATGGATCATCACTGGAGGCTTCGTGCCATGGATTAATCCTACAGGCTCCGGGCCATGGATCATCACTGGAGGCTTCATGCCATGGATTATCGCTGGAGGCTTCGGACCGTTGATCATTACTGGAGGCTTCCTACGGGGAGCTGGAACCGGTCTCACCAGACTGGGGAGACGCACAGGCGACTGGGTGCGCAGAGCAGGCACAGGGCACACTGGGCCGTGGAGGCGCACCGGAGGTCTGGAGCTCAGGGCTGGCACACCCCGTCCTGGCTGGATGGTCACTGTAGCCCAGCACGGGCGGAGCGCTGGCACAGGGCGAACTGGGCTGTGCTGGGGAATGAGGGCTGCCGTGCGTAGAGCAGGCGCAGGATAAACTGGGCCAAGGAGACGCACTGGCGGCCAGATGCGTTGAGCCGGCGCACTTCTTCCTGGCTGCCGGCCAATTCTCGACCGAAAACGCTGCGGAGCCCCACCGCATTGGACTGTGCGTGTGGATGGGCGAGATAGTGCGCATTACCCCGTAATGCATTTCTCGCCCCTCTGCACGCCCGCTCCGCAGTGCCCTTTCTGCCAGCACCATTTCCCGGAATCTCACGTCGAACTCAGCGCTTTACTCCTTTCTTGGCTTCGGTTTGCTCCACGGCTCTCTCCTATACGCCCGGGAAGTTAGGTCAGGGCTCCCCCTGACCTAGCCAAACTACCCGTATGCCCCCCCCAAATTGTTTTGGGGGGCTGCCTCTCAGCCTCCTCTTGCCGCCCCAGCCGTTCCTCGCAGTATCGCCGTTCCGCCTTCGCTGCCTCTATCTCCTCCGACGGACAGCGATACTCTCCCGGCCTTGTCCACGGTCCTGCCCCATGCAGGATTTCCTCCCAGGTCCATGACTCCAAGCCATAGTGCTCGGTCCTGCTCCTCCTCCCACGCTGCTTGGTTCTCTTTGGTGGGTAGTTCTGTCACAGGCGTCGTATTGAAGAGACCAAGGCGCAGCGTGGATAGTGCTCATTCTGAATATTTTAATGAGTAACACTTACAAAATAACAAAAATGACCAACAGTTCCGTCAGGTATAATAACTAAATGGAAAACAACCACCCACAAAACCCAAAGGAAAACAGGCTGCCTAAGTATGGCTTCCAATCAGAGACAACGAAAGACACCTGCCTCTGATTGGAAACCATACTTGGCCACACATGGAAAATTAAACATAGAAACAGAAAACTAGAACCAATTCCCCTAGAAACAAACCAACCCCAAAACACACAAAACAACCCCCCTGCCACGCCCTGACCATTCTACTATGGCAAATGACCCTTTTCACTGGTCAGGACGTGACAGTAGAAGAAGGAACGTTACGTGCATGTATGTATTTTATATTGTTCAAATGTTTTGTTAGAATAATGAGACTTTTCACCATATTCCCAAAATAGTGCACTACTTTTGGGCCCTGGTAAAAGGTAATGCATTATACAATACCAGTCAAAATTTTGGATAACTACTCATTCAAGGGTTTTTCTTTAACAGCCCTATGGGAATAGGTAGCCATTTAGGTCACACGCCACTTGATCACCTTGGCCACAGAAAAACTGGTGATTACATTTATTTTTGTGATCAGTGCTGATCAGTGGTTGCTGTTCTCTGGGTGGAAGTGCTGTATATACAGTACCAGTCAAAAGTTTGGACACACCTACTCATTCCAGGGTTTTTCTTTATTTAATTTACATTGTAGAGTAATAGTGAAGACATCCAAACTATGAAATAACACACATGGAATCATGTAGTAACGAAAAAAGTGTTAAACAAATCAAAATATATTTTATATTTGAGATTCTTCAAGATAGCCATCCTTTGCCTTGATGACAGCGTTGCACACTCTTGGCATTCTCTCAACCAGCTTCATGAGGTAATCACCTGAAATGCATTTCAATTAACAGGTGTGCCTTGTTAAAAGTTCATTTGTGGAATTTTTTTCCTTATTAATGCGTTTGAGCCAATCTGTTGTGTTGTGACAAGGTAGGGGGGTATACAGAAGATAGCCCTATTTGGTAAAAGACCAAAAAGACCAAAGACCAAAAGTCCATAATATGACAAGAACAGCTCAAATAAGCAAAGAGAAATGGCAGTGCATCATTACTTTAAGACATGAAGGTCAGTCAATATGGAACATTTCAAGAACTTTAAAAGTTTCTTCAAGTGCAGTCTCAAAAACCATCAAGTGCTATGATGAAACTGACTCTCATGAGGACCGCCACAGGAAAGGAAGACACAGTTACCTCTGCTGCAGAGGATAAGTTCAATAGAGTTACCAGCCCCATAAATTTCAGGCCAAATAAATGCTTCACAGCATTCAAGTAACAGGCACATCTCAACATCCACTGTTCAGAGGAGACTGTGTGAATCAGGCCTTCATGCTCGAATTGCTGCAAAGAAATACCCACTACAGGACACCAATAAGAAGAAGTGGGACTATCATTGTTTTTTCAACAGGACAATGACCCAACACATATCCGGGCTGTGTAAGGGCTATTTGACCAAGAAGGAGAGTGATGGAGTGCTGCATCAGATGACCTTGCCTCCACAATCACCCAACCTCAACCCAATTGTGATGGTTTGGGATGAGTTGGACCACAGGGCGAAGGAAAAGCAGCCAACAAGTGCTCAGCATATGTGGGAACTCCTTCAAGACTGTTGGAAAAGCATTCCGGGTGAAGCTAGTTGAGAGTGTGCAAAACTGTCATCAATGCAAAGGGTGGCTACTTTGAAGAATCTCAAGTATAAAATATATTTAGATTTGTTTAACACTTTCTGGTTACTACATGATTCCATATGTGTTATTTCATACTTTTAATGTCTTCACTATTATTCTACAATGTAAATTAAATAAAGAAAAACCCTGGAATGAGTAGGTGTGTCCAAACTTTTGACTGGTACTGTAAATTGTAGATAATAGGCCTGGTGTGCACTGTGCCTTGAAGAGCTCAGGTTATCCAGGGCATAAGAGATCACCAGCAGACCACATCACAGCAGTGGATGACACAGTGTCATTGAAGGTGACATGTCTGACATACTGTGTACATGCTGGCAGTGATATATACAGCACAGAATGTCAGCGCACGCCACGGCCGTGTTTCAAGACCCGACACTCTAATCCACCAGCATTCCAGTTCCAGAACTCAGACATTCCAGTTCCAAGAGCTGTGAGTGTGAGGGGACTGACTGCGTGTGAATGCAGCTCTGTCCACTGAGACATTCCAGTTCCAAGAGCTGTGAGTGTGAGGGGACTGACTACGTGTGAATGCAGCTCTGTCCACTGAGACATTCCAGTTCCAAGAGCTGTGAGTGTGAGGGGACTGACTACGTGTGAATGCAGCTCTGTCCACTGAGACATTCCAGTTCCAAGAGCTGTGAGTGTGAGGGGACTGACTGCGTGTGAATGCAGCTCTGTCCACTGAGACATTCCAGTTCCAAGAGCTGTGAGTGTGAGGGGACTGACTACGTGTGAATGCAGCTCTGTCCACTGAGACATTCCAGTTCCAAGAGCTGTGAGTGTGAGGGGACTGACTGCGTGTGAATGCAGCTCTGTCCACTGAGACATTCCAGTTCCAAGAGCTGTGAGTGTGAGGGGACTGACTACGTGTGAATGCAGCTCTGTCCACTGAGACATTCCAGTTCCAAGAGCTGTGAGTGTGAGGGGACTGACTGCGTGTGAATGCAGCTCTGTCCACTGAGACATTCCAGTTCCAAGAGCTGTGAGTGTGAGGGGACTGACTACGTGTGAATGCAGCTCTGTCCACTGAGACATTCCAGTTCCAAGAGCTGTGACGGTTCCTGAACGCTAGCCACTGTAGCTCTGACCACTCTTACTACAGTCACTGGCATGGAGAGGGAGGGTGCTACTGAAGTGTGTCTAGAGTGTATGACTTACATTGTGATTGTACAGTATATCACGTAGTATATTATATTTTCATATGACACAATACTCCAAGTATGACCCTGCCAGATGGAATCTTGTCGAAGTCAAAGTTGACCATAGGATATCTCTGCCAGGACGTTGACGTCACAGCATTGGACAGCTGAGATACTTGGCTGCATCTCAATAGTTTGACTAACTTGGCTGCATCTCAATAGTTTGACTAACTTGGCTGCATCTCAGTCAATCAATCAAATGTATTTATATAGCCCTTTTTACATCAGCAGATGTCACAAAGTGTTATACAGAAACTCAGCCTAAAACCCCAAACAGCAAGCAATGCAGATGTAGAAGCACGGTGGCTAGGAAACTCCCGGGAAAGGCAGGAACTTAGGAAGAAACCTAGAGAGGATCCAGGCTCTGAGGGGTGGCCAGTCCTCTTCTGGCTGTGCCGGGTGGAGATTATAAGAATACATGACCATTTAAGGCCAGATAGTTCTTCAAGATGTTCAAACGTTCATAGATGACCAGCAGGGTCAAATAATAATCACAGTGGTTGTAGAGGGTGCAACAGGTCAGTACCTCAGGAGTAAATGTCAGTTGACTTTTCATAGCCAAGCATTTAAAGGTCGAGACAGCAGGTGGGGTAGAGAGAGAGAGAGAGAGCAAGTAGAAAACAGCAGGTCCAGGACAAGGTAGCACGTCCGGTGAACCTGCGAAGATTCCTTACAGGAAGTGCCCTCTCTGACCATTTCTTGGCCTTCTACACTCTCTTTATTGAAAACTGAGGATCTCTGCTGTAACGTGACACTTCCTACGGCTCCCATAGGCTCTCAGAAGGCGGCAAAACGTTGAATGATGACTTTGCAGGCCATGGCTGAAAAACAGTAGCGCATTTGGATAGTGGTCAATCAGAGAACAATGAGACTGGGGGCGCGTGCACGAGCCGACACCATGTTTTTATTTTTTCGTCTTTGAACAAAAACAGGGTTTCCCGGTCGGAATATTATCTCTTTTTTACGAGAAAAATCGCATAAAAATTGATTTTAAACAGAGGTTGACATGCTTCGAAGTACAGTAATGGAATATTTAGAATTTTTTTGTCATGAAACGCGTCGGGCGCATCACCCTTCGGATAGTGTCTTGAACGCACGAACAAAACAGAGGATATTTGAACATAACTATGGATTATTTTGAACCAAACCAACATTTGTTATTGAAGTAGACGTCCTGGGCGTGCATTCTGACAAAGAACAGCAAAGGTAATCCAATTTTTCTTATAGTAAATCTAAGTTTGGTGAGGGCCAAACTTGGTGGGTGTCAAAATAGCTAGCCCGTGATGGCGAGCTATCTACTCAGAATATTGCAAAATGTGCTTTTGCCGAAAAGCTATTTTAAAATCGGACATAGCGATTGCATAAAGGAGTTCTGTATCTATAATTCTTAAAATAATTGTTATGTTTTTTGTGAACGTTTATCGTGAGTAATTTAGTAAATTCACCGGAAGTTTGCGGTGGGTATGCTAGTTCTGAACGTCACATGCTAATGTAAAAAGCTGGTTTTTGATATAAATATGAACTTGATTGAACAAAACATGCATGTATTGTATAACATAATGTCCTAGGAGTGTCATCTGATGAAGATCATCAAAGGTTAGTGCTGCATTTAGCTGTGGTTTGGGTTTATGTGACATTATATGCTAGCTTGAAAAATGGGTGTCTGATTATTTCTGGCTGGGTACTCTGCTGACATAATCTAATGTTTTGCTTTCGTTGTAAAGCCTTTTTGAAATCGGACAGTGTGGTTAGATTAACGAGAGTCTTGTCTTTAAAATGGTGTAAAATAGTCATATGTTTGAGAAATTGAAGTAATAGCATTTCTAAGGTATTTGAATATTGCGCCACGGGATTCCACTGGCTGTTGAGTAGCATACCCCTAGAGAGGATAAATATAATCAAATAAAATCTCACTTTATTTGTCACATTAGAACAACAACAACAGCGAAATGCTTACTTACAAGCCCTTAACCAACAATGCAGTTTTAAGAAAAATAAGTGTTAAGTAAAAAATTGATTAGTACATTTAAAAAAATAAAAGTAACAAATAATTAAAGGGCAGCAGTAAAATAACAATATCGAGGCTATATACAGGGGGTACAAGTACAGAGTCAATGTGCGGGGGCACCGTTTAGTCGAGCTATTTCAGGTAATATTTACATGTCGGTGGAGTTAAAGTGACTATGCATAGATAATAAACAGAGAATAGCAGCAGCGTAAAAGAGGGTGGGGGCAATGCAAATAGTCTGCGTAGCCATTTGAATAGCTGTTTATGAGTCTTATGGCTTGGGGGTAAAAGCTGTTAAGAATTATTTTGGACCTAGACTTGGCGCTCCAGTACCGCTTGCCATGCGGTAGCAGAGAGAACAGTTTATGACTAGGGTGGGTAGGAGTTTTTAAGGCCTTCCTCTGACACCGCCTGGTATAGAGGTCCTGGATGGCAGGTAGCTTGGCCCCAGTGATGTACTGGGCCATACGCACTACCCTCTGTAGTGCCTTGTGGTTGGAGGCCGAGCAGTTGCCATAACAGGCAGTGATGCAACCAGTCAGAAGGATGCTCTTAATGGTGCAACTGTATAACATTTTGAGCATCTGAGAACCCATGCCAAATCTTTTCATTCTCCTGAGAGGGAATAGGCATTGTCACGCCCTCTTCACAACTGTCTTAGTGTCTTTGGACCATGTTAGTTTGTTGGTGATGTGGACACCAAGGAACCTGAAGCAACCAACCTGCTCTTCTGCAGCCCCGCCGATGAGAATGGGGGCGTGCTCGGTCTTCCTTTTCCTGTAGTCCACAATCATTTCCTTTTTCTTGATCATGTTGAGGGAGAGGTTGTTGTCCTGGCACCACACGGCCAGGTCTCTGACCTCCTCCCTATAGGCTGTCTCGTCGTTGTCGGTGATCAGGCCTACCACCGTTGTGTCATCGGCAAACTTAATGATGGTGTTGGAGTCATGCCTGGCCATGCAGTCATGAGTGAACAGGGAGTACAAGAGGGGACTGAGCACGCACCCCTGAGGGGCCCTTGTGTTGAGGATCAGTGTGGCGGATGTGTTACCTACCCTCACCACCTGGGGGCGGCATGTCAGGAAGTCCAGGATGCAGATGCAGAGGGAGGTGTTTAGTCCCAAGGTCCTGAGCATAGTGGTGAGCTTTGAGGGCACTATTGTGTTGAACGCTGAGCTGTAGTCAATAAACAGCATTCTCACATAGGTGTTTGTTTTGTCCAGGTGTGAAAGGGCAGTGTGGAGTGCAATAGAGATAGCATCATCTGTGGATATGTTGGGGTGGTATGCAAATTGGAGTGGGTCCAGGGTGTCTGGGATAATGGTGTTGATGTGAGCTGTGACCAGCCTTTCAAAGCACTTCATGGCTACAGACGTGAGTGCTACGGGCCGGTAGTCATTTAGGCAGGTTACCTTGGTGTTCTTGGGCACAGGGACTATAGTGGTCTGCTTGAAACATGAAACATTACAGACTCAGCCAGGGACATGTTGAAAATGTCAGTGAAGACACTTGCCAGTTGGTCAGCTCATATGCATGTCCTGGTAATCCGTCTGGCCCTGCGGCCTTGTGAATGACCTGTTTAAAGGTCTTACTCACATAGACTATAGAGAGCGTGATCACACAGTCGTCCGGAACAGCTGATGCTCTCATGCATGTTTCAGGCTCCAGTGCTTCCCACAGTTGTGTCAAGTTGGCTGGATATCCTTTGGGTGATGGACCATTCTTGATACAGATTGGAAACTGTTGAGCTTGTCAAACCCAGCAGCGTTGCAGTTCTTGACACAAACTGGTACACCTGGCACCAACCGCCATACCCCGTTCAAAGGCACTTACATCTTTTGTCTTGCCCATTCACCCTCTGAATGGCACACATACACAATCCATGTCTCAATTGTCTCAAGGCTTAAAAATCCTTTAAAGGCTTACAAATTCTTCTTTAATAACCTCTTAGATGTAATGGCAAAATGTTGATTTCCGCTTAAATAGCCATACCCAAAAGTAACTGCTATCAGTGTGTAATTACATGATTCTGACATGCCAAAACTTTGTATATTTGGAAAGAAGACATCTGGGAGATTATGAGGAAATGATCAGAAAATAGATAGGAGTTACATAGTTCAGAATAAACAAGATCAAGCACACACAAAATAACAGTTTTTTTTAGTTTGAAAGTAATCTTTCATTGACAAGCTATAAGTGATTTATTGATTCCCAGAGCTGGAAACACATCAGATGGCTTCCACAACATGTCAACAATATCAGAAAAAAAATGGGATTGATAGACCTAACAACTAGAAATGGGCAGATGTTTTAGTAAGTGGTGTCAGGTGTGGTCACGGGTCATTTCCAAGTGTCCCTAAACCTCTCCAGTGGCATATGTCTGTAAATTAGATAATTCCAGTGCTATTACATATTTGCAATCCCTAAATGCTATTTGTTCAGTATAGAAACACAATGTCTACTATATCCTGTTAGGGACAGACGTTCCGCTAGCGGAACGCCTCACCAATATCCAATGGTAGAGCGTGGCGTGAAATACAAAACCTTAAAAATGCTATAACTTCAATTTCTCAAACATATGACTATTTTACACCATTTTAAAGACAAGACTCTCGTTAATCTAACCACATTGTCCGATTTCAAAAAGGCTTTTTATTATATGCATATTCTAGTTTCTGGGAAGGAGTAATAACCAGATTAAATCAGGTACGTTTTTTATCCGGCCGTGAAAATACTGCCCCCTATCCCAAACAGGATATCAACCTCACTCAAACATTGTGGTGGTGTTAAGGGGTATCCAGGGTACATTCAAGTGTCCTTTCAACCTCTCCAAAGTGTCCGAATGTGGTAATTGCACTGTTTTTACACACTGGATGTGCCTAAAAGTTATTGTTCAATTTAAAAACAAAATGTCTACAACACCAACCTCTCTCAAACATTGTGGTGGTGTCTGGGGACATACAGGGGATATCCAAGTGTTTTTTCAACCTCTCCAAAGTGCCTGAACGTTTAGCCTAGGCATATCCAATGTATTGGTCTCACATACAAATGAACTGTTTACAAAAACAATATAAAAGCAACAGATATACAATTTTAAAAAAATATATAAAAATGTTTGTTTTACACAAACTTAGTTACACATGTGTCCTTCACTAAAAAAGCAGAAAATAAATAAATAAGCTGAGCTATTTCCAATAAGAATCCGGTGATTGACAGAGTCGAAAGCCTTGGCCAGGTCGATGAAGACGACTGCACAGTACTGTCTTTTATCGATGGCGGTTATGATGTCGTTTAGGACCTTGAGCGTGGCTGAGGTGCATCCACGACCAGCTCGGAAACCAGATTGCATAGTGGAGAAGGTACGGTGGGATTCGAAATGGTCGGTGATCTGTTAACTTGGCTTTCGAAGATTTTAGAAAGGCAAGGCAGGATGGACATAGGTCTATAACAGTTTGGGTCTAGAGTGTCTCCCCGTTTGAAGAGGGGGATGACCACGGCAGCTTTCCAATTTTTGGGGATCCTTGATGATACGAAAGAGAGGTTGAACAGATTAGTAATAGGGGTTGCAACAATTTCGATGGATAATTTTACAAAGAGAGGGTCCAGATTGTCTAGCACGGCTGATTTGTAGGGATCCAGATTTTGCAGCTCTTTCATCAGCTGTCTGGATTTGGCAGAAGGAGAAGCGGGGGGGGGGGGGGGGGGGGGGGGGGGGCTCTTGGGCAAATTTCTGCAGCGGGTGCAGAGCTGTTGGCCGGGGTACAGGTAGCCAGGTGGAAAGCATGGCCAGCTGTAGAAAAATGCTTGTTGAAATTATCGATTATTGTAGCTTTATCGGTGGTGACAGTGTTTCCTAGCCTCAGTGCAGTGGGCAGCTGGGAGGAGGTGCTCTTATTCTCCATGGACTTTACAGTGTCCCAAACCTTTTTGGAATTAGTGCTACAGGATGCAAATTTCATTTTGAAAAAGCTAGCCTTAGCTTTCCTAACTGACTGTGTATATTGGTTCCTGACTTCCCTGAAAAGTTGTATATCCTTGGGGCTATTCGATGCTAATGCAGTACGCCACAGGATGTTTTTGTGCTGGTCAAGGGCAGTCAAGTCTGGGGTGAACCAGGGGTAGATGATGATTAGATTTCACTTTCACCATAGCTTGTTCATGTCATGATAGTCTTTGAAGCAGTCCCTCTCTGCCAGGAAACAAAAAGCCAACTGACATTTCGGACAGAAGATCTGGCACCCACCCTGTGTTTTGTGCAATGCTTGCTGTTCTTCTTTTTGTCTATTGGCATGTGTGTTGGATAGTAGCGCTCACCTTGAGTGGGGGGGTCTTATGACGGTTGTGAGGTTGCTTTTGGCCCCCAATTCAGCCATTTCCAACAACAGCTGCTCTAAGAAGGCCAACTGGAAGGGGGCGGTTTGACCTTTTTCTTTGTCCATCTGCTTGTGGAGAATGAAAGCATTTACTGTAGCAATGTACACAAAGTTGTAAAAAAAAGTCTTATACCACTTCCTGGTCTTGTGGAGGACCTGGTAGTGGCCTATCAGAGCATCAGATAGGTCGACACACCCCATGCTGGCCTTGTAGTCCATCACAGAAACAGAAATAGGGACATTCTTCCTCACCCATGCCCATTGGCATTTTTCACCCTCCTTGAGACATGGGCGTTATTGAATGCCTTATGCTGTGTGGTGAGCATGGTTACTTCCCTATTGTCCTTCCATTTCACAAAAAGCAGCTTGTTAGTCCTGATCCAACGTATGATCCCCCTCTCCTCTGTCTTTGTCATGTTGTTTACCTTGGTCTTGGGGAAACCAATTCTGTTAGGACAAATGGTGCCACAAGCCCCTATTTTGTTTTTCAAGAGGTCTATGATAAAAATTGTCCACAAAGAGCTTGTACCCACTGCCAAGTAAGGGGAAGTCCATCAGCTGCATGGCAGAGTCATAACTAAGGCCCTTACCAGTGGGTGTGATCACAGAGGCTGAATCGGCTAGCACAAAGAGCTTGTAGCCCCATTTGGTCTGATAATTTTTTATATATTGCTTCACGCCAATTCGAGCCTTTGAAGCAACCATGCGCTCATCTATAGATAGATTTTGAGCAGGTTGGAAGTAAGTTTTGCATGCCTCCACCATGTCATGATACAGGGGCTTGACTCTAGCAAGACAATCATACCCTGCAGTCCCCTTCTTCTGGTCATTATCCAGATCCTTTTGTGGGTCACTCATGTGAAGAGTATGGTGGATGGCCAAGAATCAGTTTTCAATCATGATGGAGGTGGGCAACTCGAACCGATAGAGTGGGGACTTGATCCAGTTGTCAACTAGTCTTGATACCTTTACCAGTCCCATGTAAATCACAAAGGACATGTAGTGGGGCATGTCACCCATGGTAACAGGTTTCCTGGACATCTTCCTTTGCCTCCTGCAGCTTCTTGTCCCCTTCCAACACTTGTTGGAATTACTCATTTGTGTTCCAGGTACAGAGGTGGTAAAGTAGAGCTGAAACAGCTGTAAAGGGGTGTATGTTTCATTACTAACCAATGGGCCTTCAGGTCGTTTGGGTTTAAACCTAAATTGTTCTGGCGCCTCATCATCTTCATGGACCGTATGCCACCTGTCCTCAGTTAAATCTCCCTCTCCCTCTCCCTCTCCCTCTCCCTCTGCCTCTCCCTCTCCCTCTGCCTCTGCCTCTGCCTCTCCCTCTCCCTCTCCCTCTGCCTCTCCCTCTCCCTCTCCCTCTCCCTCTCCCTCTGCCTCTGCCTCTCCCTCTGCCTCTGCCTCTCCCTATGCCTCTCCCTCTCCCTCTCCCTCTGCCTCTTCCTCTGCCTCTCCCTCTCTCTCTCTACCTCTCCCTCACTCTTCTCTGTTGAGGCCTAGATCTCCTCCCTGGCACTGCACCTTCAGATGAACTGGCAGAGAGGGGAGTGGTGCCAGGGCCTGCAGTGGGGGTGGTTGAAGAGGAGTGGGGTCAAGGCCTGCATTGGGGGTGGTTGAAGAGGAGTGGTGCCAGGGCCTGCAGTGGGGGTGGTTGAAGAGGAGTGGTGCCAGGGCCTGCAATGGGGGTGGTTGAAGAGGAGTGGTGCCCAGGTCCTGCAGTGGGGTGGTTGAAGAGGAGTGGTGCCAGGGCCTGCAATGGGGGTGGTTGAAGAGGAGTGGTGCCAGGCCTGCAATGGGGGTGATTGAAGAGGAGTGGTGCCAGGGCCTGCAATGGGGGTGGTTGAAGAGGAGTGGTGCCCAGGTCCTGCAGTGGGGTGGTTGAAGAGGAGTGGTGCCAGGTCCTGCAGTGGGGTGGTTGAAGAGGAGTGGTGCCAGGCCTGCAGTGGGGTGGTTGAAGAGGAGTGGTGCCAGGTCCTGCAGTGGGGTGGTTGAAGAGGAGTGGTGCCAGGCCTGCAGTGGGGGTGGTTGAAGAGGAGTGGTGCCCAGGTCCTGCAGTGGGGTGGTTGAAGAGGAGTGGTGCCCAGGTCCTGCAGTGGGGTGGTTGAAGAGGAGTGGTGCCAGGCCTGCAGTGTGGGTGGTTGAAGAGGAGTGGTGCCAGGGCCTGCAGTGGGGTGGTTGAAGAGGAGTGGTGCCCCAGGTCCTGCAGTGGGGGTGGTTGAAGAGGAGTGGTGCCAGGGCCTGCAGTGGGGTGGTTGAAGAGGAGTGGTGGCAGGGCCTGCAGTGTGAGTGGTTGAAGAGGAGTGGTGCCCAGGTCCTGCAGTGGGGTGGTTGAAGAGGAGTGGTGCCAGGGCCTGCAGTGGGGTGGTTGAAGAGGAGTGGTGCCAGGCCTGCAGTGGGGGTGGTTGAAGAGGAGTGGTGCCCAGGTCCTGCAGTGGGGTGGTTGAAGAGGAGTGGTGCCAGGGCCTGCAGTGGGGGTGGTTGAAGAGGAGTGGTGCCCAGGTCCTGCAGTGGGGTGGTTGAAGAGGAGTGGTGCCCAGGTCCTGCAGTGGGGGTGGTTGAAGAGGAGTGGTGGCCAGGTCCTGCAGTGGGGGGTGGTTGAAGAGGAGTGGTGCCCAGGTCCTGCAGTGGGGTGGTTGAAGAGGAGTGGTGGCAGGGCCTGCAGTGGGGTGGTTGAAGAGGAGTGGTGCCAGGCCTGCAGTGGGGTGGTTGAAGAGAAGTGGTGCCAGGAGCTACAGTGGGGGTGGTTGAAGAGGAGTGGTGCCCAGGTCCTGCAGTGGGGTGGTTGAAGAGGAGTGGTGCCAGGGCCTGCAGTGGGGGGTGGTTGAAGAGGAGTGGTGGCAGGGCCTGCAGTGGGGTGGTTGAAGAGGAGTGGTGCCAGGCCTGCAGTGGGGGTGGTTGAAGAGGAGTGGTGCCAGGCCTGGAGTGGGGGTGGTTGAAGAGGAGTGGTGCCAGGAGCTACAGTGGGGTGGTTGAAGAGGAGTGGTGCCCAGGTCCTGCAGTGGGGTGGTTGAAGAGGAGTGGTGCCAGGGCCTGCAGTGGGGTGGTTGAAGAGGAGTGGTGGCAGGGCCTGCAGTGGGGTGGTTGAAGAGGAGTGGTGCCAGGAGCTACAGTGGGGGTGGTTGAAGAGGAGTGGTGGCAGGGCCTGCAGTGGGGTGGTTGAAGAGGAGTGGTGCCAGGAGCTACAGTGGGGTGGTTGAAGAGGAGTGGGGTCTTTGTTGAGTTGTGGATGTAGAACCATCAGACGGGGTGATTGACACAGCAGTGGGGGGGTGAAGACCTTGACCGGCGGGGGGCGCTTGCTGGGGAGGGGTGGCTCCCAAACATCATCATCCACATCATCGGCATCCTCCACTCTGTGGTGAATGAAATTGTTGTAAAACAGAATTACAGTTGACTAAATCTACTAAATTTACTAAACGACGTTACTGTGAAGTAAAAACACCAAGCCTAAACTTTACCGGTACAGTGACTCGCATAGAAGGTGTGAAGCAAACAGTAACACTTTGGAGACAAAGATAGAGGTGAGAACCACAAATAAACAATGGCCATGAGAGTTTAGTGGCCTCTCCAAAGTTACAAGGATGAAACTTAGAACAGCAAACAGTGAACTAATATGAAACAGAGACAATAACTACTTTGGAATGACGTAACATTGAAATGACTTGTTACATAGGCCTATGTCAACTAAATCCAAAGCACAAAAAGCAGACAACTTATAAAAAACGAAATACATCTAGTAAATGAGCTATATAATGTCCTGAAAATAATTTATTTACAGATCTAAAAGTGGATCCAGTCTGTCTAGAAAGCATTCTTCATCGGCTGTGTTGAAATCCTTGTCCAAATCGCTCCCCTGATCCGATTACGACTTTAAAGCTTCTATGTCGATATACTTATTCATAGCTGTCTTCTTTTTAGCTTCCTGTTCAATAGTCTTAGTTTAAACTTTTTTTTTCTCCCCTTGAGTTTTGTTCTAAAGCGATGAAATGAAAGTGATGAAATCTGTTTACATGTGTTCCATGCGTCTCGTCTCTGAGCCAGATAGCAATAGTTCACATTACGCATAAAAGGTTATAGACCTTGCTTTGTCCTACCCAGGTCAACTGCATATCCCTGGAAAGCTTATCTCATTGGCTACTAGAGTGTCAAGGTGCCATAGTAGCCAATCCCTTGTGTAATGAAAGCCTACGGCGCGTAAGCAGGCAACGTCCTGTTTTTCATGCGCCAAGATATAGTCACCCCGTGGACATTCGATGTTGCCGTTAAGTCATACATCAGATAACATTGGCAATAGGCTAGATTTGTTCCTACCAACCTAAGGATTCATTTCATACCCCCCATGTAACTATAGCTCTAACACAGACTAAATGGAAACTTACCTTGTAAGATGTTTGGTGTTTGGTGAAAACATTGTGTAAAATGAAACATTTCACTCTCGGGGCTGGTGATCAATAACGGTAGGTCACAGGCAGACAAATAAGACAACCTCATGATAGGTGTGTATAGACATATTCCATGTTAATTTTGTTTATGCTTCACAAAGCTAACCGGAATGTAGGTAGCAGCCATCTTGAAATGAAGTCATTGGCTCTGCCTGCCCTTATACATTCGTATGCCCATACATTGTAGTAAGTCACACCAAAGATTTTAAAGCACAGGTCAATAGCCAAGATTCTCAACTTTCCGCAGACACCCTGCTTTTGCAGATAGGGACTACTGTTCTCATACCAGACTGAATTGAATAAAACAAATCTAATAGGGTCCCCAAATATGGGGACTTTATATTTAAGAGGTTAACTGTCTCCTCCCCTTCATCTACGCTGATTGAAGTGGATTTAACAAATTACATCAATAAGGGATCATAGCTTTCACCTGGATTCACCTTGTCAGTCTATGTCACCCAAAGAGCAGGTGTTCTTAATGTTTTGTATCCACCTTCTCCTTTTCCTCCTCCTCTTCCTCCTTCTACTCCTTCTCTTCCTCCTCCCTCTCCTCCTCCTCGTCTTCATCCCCTTCCACACCAACCTCAGCAGCTAATTTACTCTGTCTCTGTGTCAAATGGCATGTGCACGTGCGTGCATGTACACACACGCACACGCACACACACACACGCACACACACACACACACACACACACACACACACACACACACACACACACACACACACACACACACACACACACACACACACACACACACACACACAGACACACATACACACACACACTCACCCACACAGAGAGTTCCTGAGTACTGGCATGCATGCACCAGCTTGCCACAGGTTGGGGATCCAATACAACACTTCCCTCCCCACATCTCACAGATCTCTGGCTGCCTGTAGATCTCTGGACAGACGGACAGTTACATCACAGTGCCAGAACAACAGACAACTTGCAGCGACTAGTCTGCATTCACTTCAGGAACATTAGGGTAGTGATAATACTGAAGTGCAATTTAATAGTACAGGCTAGCCCAGCATTCCATTTCCCCAATTGCTCTGAAAAAACATGAACAAAGGCTCCACAAACAGCTCCAACCAGCAATTCATTTCCTCATTAATTTCTTCATTTAATTTCCTCATCGTCATTGTGCTCTGAAAAAACATGAACAAAGACTCCATAAACAGCCAAATAAATCATTTTAGAAACAGAATGGCTGTGAATCGCTGGTCGGGGTAAGTTCATCAAAAACAAGGGAAATCGCAAAAATAAAGTGTCTGGACCCTTCTATAGCATGTCATTTACAAAAACAGAGATTTTGGTTGTAAAAAAAAAATAAACTTTTCCTGTAACAACAGTAGGGCAGATGTCAAATAACGCAGTGAGTTGAGGAGTTCATGGTTTCATCCCAAATGGCACCCTAGTGCACTACTTTTGACGAGAGCCCTATGGGCCCATATGGGCCCTGGTCCATAGTAGTGCGCTATATAGGGAATAGGGTGTAATTTGGAATGCAACCCATGTTGTATGAACATTGCAGAGAGATCTGTTCTGGGATGTTACTCAAGGTTATGAACATTGTTTTTCAAAGGCTGCAGTCGAGGTATTGATGTCCGCTTATCTCTGAATAATGTGTCCACGTGACAATGTTTACGCGACAATGTTTCGAGGGAATTCAGAATGTGCAAAAAAATAAAATAAAAATAAACAATGTTTTCATTTTGTAATTATGTTCTGGAATTTATGTTATCTGATTTGATCTTGCACACATGAGACACATGCATCTCACAGCGAAGATATTTTCCCCCAAAAAACATCATACATGCAGGTATGTCAGCCAGGCTTCTTGCAGTTAATGACCATTTAACATCAGCTGGTCAAGGACACTGGTGTGTGAGAAACAGAGAATGTCTGGGTGAATTTACTGCACCCAGCATTACCACAATGACCTATATTGACGATTGGCCTTTGGGTGTGTCGTAATATGTGAGTGCATGGTAGAGTAGTATTGGTTTAATAATGGTTAATAATGAGGTCATATTTATTGATATGTCCTTTGTTTAACCAGCCAGAGTCCATTGAGATAGGAATCTCATTTTGAAGGAAGCTGTGTTTAAAACAACTTTATCGATACTATCCTCAGTCTGAGATTGGCATGTGGAAATATGATGACCAAAGGAAATTGGATGAGAAAGGGTTATTATTAAAGTCCAGTTGAAACTCAACACTCAGCAAAACACACAGACACACAGACACACACACACATACACGCACGCACGCACGCACACACACACACACACACCTTCTCTGCTTAAATTTAAAAAAATTGCAGTCATATGACATCATCACACCATGAATCATAGAAATGAATGATACACTCTTTGATGGTGTATTAGCATAAAGTAGCTGAATGATTACCTTTGACTTGACCAGAAACAAAACTCACACAGTGAGTCAGGTTTAGGGTCAGGTTTAGAGTCAGGGTCGGGTTAGAGTCAGGGTTAGAGTCAGGGTTAGAGTCAGGGTTAGGGTCAGGGTTAGAGTCAGGGTTAGAGTCAGGGTTAGGGTCAGGGTTAGAGTCAGGGTTAGGGTTAGAGTCAGGGTCAGGGTTAGAGTCAGAGTTAGAGTTAGGGTTAGGGTTAGGGTCAAGGTCAGCGTTAGAGTCAGGGTTGGAGTCAGGGTTAGGGTCAGGGTCAGGGTCAAGGTCAGGGTTAGAGTCAGGGTTAGAGTCAGGGTTAGGGTCAGGTTAGAGTCAGGGTTAGAGTCAGGGTTAGGGTCAGAGTCAAGGTCAGGGTTAGAGTCAGGTCACATGGTGTGGAAAAGCTGGTCAGGTCCTGGCCCTATGTACAGATGTAGGATCTTAATTTGATCACCCTGTTGCAGGAGAACTTCCAGCATGTAGTGTAGTGTGTTTGAGGTTTTAAAAGGCTTCTAACGTTTGAATGGGTAAAACAAAAGATTTAAGTGCCATTGAACGGGGTATGATAGTAGGTGCCAGGCACAACGGTTTGTGTCAAGAACTGCAATGCTGCTGGGTTTGTCACGCTCAACAGTTTCTGTATGAAGAATCGCCCACCACCCAAAGGACATCCAGCCAACTTGACACAACTGTGGGAAGCATTGGAGTCAACATGGGCCCAGCATCCCTGTATTGTAGAGTCCTGATGAATAGAGGCTGTTCTGAGGGCAAAGGGGGGTGCAATTCAGTATTAGGAAGGTGTTCCTTGTCCACTCAGTGTATATGGCTGTGGATAGCTGCTGCTGCCCTCATCTATACCAGTGATCTTATCAGATGTAGATCAGGGCCTGTACTTACAAATTGTCTCGGAGTAGAAGTGCTGATCTAGGATCAGGTCTCTCTTCTTCCAGGGGGATGTCTCTATTTCCAGCTGTTTTAACTGTGGGACCTCTTATTTACATGAAGTCCTACATAGTTCATTGTGAAATAGAATAGCACAGAACAGAAAAGAGTAACTTTGTTCTTTGTGAAAACTTCCGGGGACTTGGTCTCATGATGACGGTTGTTGTCATTCTGTAACTATGGCAACGTATCTCTTGCTATCAACATGACATCTCCATTTTGTCCTTGTTTGTTCTTTGTGAGAATTCTCACTATGAATTTAAGCATTGCCACAAAGTAAGTATTCAGTTGTGTGTTGTGATCCTGTTTCTCTCTCTCATCTCGGGAACACTTCAAGATTGTGGTGCTGAAATCGTATTCGCTTACTGCCCTGAAGCACAGCGTTTAGTTTACTTAAAGAACATGCAGGTCTAGACAAGGAGATTGAAAATAATTTAATCTGAAGCTCTGAATATGTCCCTATACCGACTCAAATGACATTTGTTTATCAGGTTTCCATTGACCCGCCAAAGTTCCCTCTGGGAAAAATAATCTGGGTGCAATTCATGACCTCCGCAGACGGTATCTGTTTATTGTGTTAGAGCCAGTTGTGTAAGTTGCTCTGAGGATGAATTTGCAAGCGGTTCAATGGTAGATCAATGCGTTGTTTACAGTATGTGTAGCCGTGCGTGGAGGTGATTTGAGAACACTCTCTCCTCGCCCTCCTTGCAGCACTGGGCAATACATTCATTCATCAGTCTGGCTCTGTTTCACTGTTTAGAGGAGGGATTCATGTGTGAAAGTGTAATAGTATACTGTACATTTTTTGAGAACTTCATTTGAATACACAGAAAGTCCCGAAGCATGGCATCTATGTTCTAGGTCAGCCATATTACTATATATATTATATTACTATATTATATTGTTATTACATTATATTATACTATATTATATTATTATTATTATGATATTACATATACTATATTATATTATTATCATTATTATTATATTATATACGCTATATTATATTATAATTATATTATATATACTATACATATTACAAACCCTAACCCTAAAGCTTCAAACTGACATCAGATCAGTGCCTCGGGACATCGTCTAGCCCCCTCAAACTCAACTCTAGACCTTGAAGCCAGTTCCACAGCTTTTTTTCATTGTTTCCCTCTAATCAGGCACAGGGATACCAGGTGTGTGTAATGAATTATCAGGTAGAACAGAAAAACAGCAGGCTCCGGACCTCATATGGTTACCCCTAGCCATAATGCACCTTTCCGATTCAGACTTAGGAAATATATCGATGCCTTTCCTTTGCACTTCTCAGTAGATGGTATTCAGACTTACCATATGCAGGTGAGTAACGGGCTTTTCAGGCGTGCTTCTGTTGTGCGTGGCACTGAATACATTTAATTAAACCGCTGAAAACCCTCCCACTTGCTGGCCAACGGATTTATCTAAAGCCAACCCTTTAGATACGATATTCCTTTAAGTTAGAATTTTCTTAACAGACTCACTAGAGTACTGTATATGGCAAGAACGATGCAGAATATTAGGGATCAATGAAAGAAAGCCATGTAAATACAGGTATATTCATCTCCTTGTCAGTACCAATTGTTAGACTTAAAAATACTCTGATCTTGTATAATATTTAAGATTAAGGAAGTATTTATGAATAATATAAACACAGGTTTGGAGAGCCTTTATTCACAAAATATATTGGTGATGTCACACCCTGATCTGTTTCACCCCCCTTCAGGTGTTGCCCATCTTTCCCATGATCCCCTGTGTATTTATACCTGTGTTCTCTGTTTGTCTGTTGCCGGTTTGTCTTGTTTGTCAAGCCAACCAGCGTTTTTGTCAGCTCCTGTTTTTCCCAAGTCTCTCTTTTCTCCTCCTCCTGGTTTTTGACCCTTGCCTGTCCTGACCTTGTACCCACCCGCCTGACCACTCTGCCTGCCCCTGACCCTGAGCCTGCCTTCCGTCTTGTACCTTTGCTCCAACTCTGGATTACTGGGTCTTACCTTGATTCCTCATAGGTGAACCATAAATACAGTGGTTTCATTCATGCTGAAAGTTGCCGTATTCAATTGTTCAATCCATTAAATACTGGAGGATGAGAAAGTGTACAATAGTGGTTGAACAGTAGTCCTATAAATCTATCCTAATGATCCTCTAGTCATGGGACTGTGATGACAACGGTCCAGCCATCGTGAACCTTGTGCCAGACTCCAGGTTTAAACTGCTAGGTATGGTCTGCGTTTCATAATGACTCAAATAGGCTACATGTCCGGGATTACTGCACAACTTGTAAACTAGTCAGCCTAACATGAACCACTACTGCTAGCAATCCTCAGCAAATACCATACGAACGTGACAGAGGTAAGAAAGGGAACTAACGATGTAACGGAATGACGCAAAATGTAAGGAAACTAAATCATGGATCCAAGCTGAAAACCAGTCTTGTGGTTTTGTGTTTACTATAAATATTGTCCCTATGTGTGCATAATAAACATATCCTCTGTGTACCCTTACTGTATGTATGAATGAATGAAAGCAGCAGAAACGGTTTCAAAAGGGTTCTTAGTGGAGGAATTCCCTTAACCAGTTTACATATAAAGTACTTACATAGTTGATATGTTTGCCATGATTTCAGTCCTTCAAAGTAGTATTTTCTGAGATTGTATTGAGTGGAGAGTAGGAGAATAGAACGGAGTATGAGTGAACCAGTAGTGTATTGAATGGTACACAACAAATTGGCCAGTTTAACCTAGTGTTGTTTATTCAGCATAACTTTTCTAGTGTTTATTCAGGAGATAAATTAACTTAAACCTCAGTGGTGTAAAATAACATTGTTGTTGTTTTAATGACCAGAGTTGAGAGTGACTGAGTCATTTTTACTTTGTAGAGAGTAAAACACTCAAAACCACGCCCATCATTATCATATTTCCCAGCATGCTCTATTAAAGGTTGATTTCAAGAATAGTTTGTTTTAATATCTGTGTTTTTGCATGTACTTTTGTATTCATTAGTTGATACATTTTATGCTACACAAAGATACATAACATACATTTTTCAAAACTAATCCAATCTGTTAGTAGTTGGATTTATTTCACCTGTTACTTAATCTTACCTACTCTGGCGCTCTGAGTTCAGGTTGCAGGTGATTAATAGAGTCTATTGATGCACCTGTGCTTCAATCTAATTAACATAATAATACAAATTCCCATCAAACTCTGTCAGTTTAAGCTAAAGATATGTTTTTTTGCTTGGGCTGTCTCAATCCACCACATCCTCTTATGTCGCATTTGCGGTTGAAAGTGGCAGAGCTACAGCGTTGTTTGTCAGACCAGTAGACATCCTGAAAATCGGTCTTCTCACAAACTGTCTGTAGCATCCGAATGGTTTGGCCAACCACAATCCCACGGGACTCGTCTGAAGTTGGTATTGCTGATGTGCCAAATTCTGTCCATAGTGTCCAAACCGTTTGGGCTACAAACTAATATGACCGCACTATTTTTTTTATAACCAGGTAGGCCAGTTGAGAAAAGTTCTCATTTGCAACTGCGACCTGGCCAAGATAAAGCAAAGCAGTTCGACACATACAACAACACAGAGTTACACATGGAATAAACAAACATACAGTCAATAATACAGTAGAAAAAGTCTATATACAGTATGCGCAAATTAGGTAGGATAAGGGAGGTAAGGCAATAAATAGGCCATGGTGGCGAAGTAATTACAATATAGCAATTAAACACTGGAATGGTAGATGTGCAGAAGATGAAAGTAGAGATACTGGGGTGCAAAGGAGCAAGATAAATAAATAAATACAGTATGGGGATGAGGTAGTTGGATGGGCAATTTACAGATGGGCTATGTACAGGTGCAGTGATCTGTGAGCTGTTCTGACAGCTGGTGCTTAAAGCTATGAGTCTCCAGCTTCAGTGATTTTTGCAGTTCGTTCCAGTCATTGGCAGCAGAGAAATGGAAGGAAAGGCGGCCAAAGGGAGAATTGGCTTTGGGGATGACCAGTGAGATATACCTGCTGGAGCGCGTGCTAAGGGTGGGTGCTGCTATGGTGACCAGTGAGCTGGGATAAGGCGGGGCTTTACTTAGCAGAGACTTGTAGATGACCTGGAGCCAGTGGGTTTGGCGACGAGTATGAAGCTAGGGCCAGCCAATGAGAGCGTACATGTCGCAGTGTATAGGGCTTTGGTGACAAAACGGATGGTACTATGGAACGGGGTGACTCTCAGTTTCACAGGACATGTCGGAAGGTAACCCAGTACCGGATTAAAAAAATTTATGGAAGTATGGAGGTAGTTTTGTGCCAAGAAAAAAAGGGGTACAGTGCCTACGGAAAGTATTCAGACCGCTCCGCTTTTTCCACATTGTGATACTTTACAGCCTTATTCTAAAATTGAATAAATTAATACAAATTCTCATCAATCTACACACAATGCGCAATAATGACAAAGCAAAGATAGGTTTTTAGATTTTTTGCAAATGTATTAAAAATAAAAACAGAAATACCTTATTTACATAAGTATTCAGACCCTTTGCTATGAAACAGGAAATTGAGCTTAAGTGCATCCTGTTACCATTGATAATCCCTGAGATGTTTTTACAACCTGATTGGAGTCCACCTGTAGTAAATTCAATTGATTGGACATGATTTAGAAAGGTACACACCTGTCTATATAAGGTCCCTAAGTTGACAGTGCATGTCAGAGCAAAACACAAGCCATGAGGTCGGAGGAATTGTTCGTCGAGCTCCGAGACAAGATTGTGTCGAGGCACAGATCTGGGGAAGGGTACCAAAAGATTTATGCAGTATTGAAAGTCCCCAAGAACACAATGCCTCCATCATTCTTAAATGGAAGAAGTTTGGAACCGTAATCAGGGGGGGAAGTGCCTTGGACAGGGAGTTGACCAAGAACGTATAATATCTGAAAATGTAGCTAGACTCTTACCCATATACATGGATGAACGCTTCACGGCAGGCTGGAACCATTTAACTTTTTAAAAAAGCAGTGGAACTGGTTTCGGGGTCCATATTTTAATTTAAGGGGCCCAGCCAGAGACGGTAGAGGAAGTGAGACACCCCACTTGCTGGTAACGGCCTGAGTTAATTATCCACCATCTTTGGCCTAAATATGGACAAACTTCATATTTTATTGTAGTGTATGGTAGATTGGGAAATGTGGAGAAATGACGGCATTGTTGGGCAATATTCTTAAAAATACAGTCTTGGATTTAGGGCAGAACAAAACATATTTTCAAAGCTTTACTTGTTGTTAAAAGCTTGTTGAAAGCATACAGTACCTTCGGAAAGTATTCAGACCCCTTGACTTTTTCAACATTTTGTTACGTTACAGCCTTATTCTCAAATTGTTTAAATTCTTTTTTTTCCTCATCAGTCTACACACAATACCCCATAACGACAAAGCAAAAACAGTTTTTTTTTTAAATGTTTGCTAATTTACATTATTTTTATTTTACCAAATTTTTCATTTACATAAGTATTCAGAACCTTTACTCAGTACTTTGTTGAAGCACCTTTGGCAGCAATTACAGCATCGAGTCTTCTTGGGTATGATGCTACAAGCTTGGCACACCTGTATTTGGGGAGTTTCTCCCATTCTTCTCTGCAGGTCCTCTCAAGCTCTGTCAGGTTGGATGGGGAGCGCCACTGCACAGCTATTTTTAGGTCTCTCCAGATACGTTTGATTGGGGTCAAGTCCGGACTCTGGCTGGGCCACTCAAGAACATTCAGAGACTTGTCCCAAAGCCACTCTTGCGTTGTCTTTGCTGTGTGCTTAGGGTCTTTGTCCTGTTGGAAGGTGAACCTGAGCACTCTGGAGCAGGTTTTCATCAATTATCTCTCTGTACTTTGCTCTGTTCATCTTTGCCTTGAAAACTGGGTAAATTGGGTTGTCGGCCTGTTACCCCTTTCAGTATGTCAGTAAATCCTATGCTTTACAAGCATTCCCTAAAACAAAAATATAAAAAATTGTGGTTTTGATGATGCTGTTGCTGTTTCTAAATATTGTTCTCCCAAAGGCTACTCAGGCCTGTTGTTTGGTAGGCAGGTATATCCTACAGTATTTTTCAATCAACACCCCTTGTCTTCATCAACCAACTAACCTTTATAACACTGACTGACAGACTTACCTGGTGTCAATGTGGCGTCAAACGGTTAGAACCGCTGACCCTGGCACACATACTGTATATGCCAGTATGTGTGTTGGCATGGGTTGAAATCCGAACCACTGTCCTTTGACTGAAACTCCTCCTACCTCTACTGTCCCATCTGTTCAATAAAAGCACAAACAATATGAAAGGAGTGGCCCACTCTTGAAAATAAAAAAAAACAACAAAGATATGGTTTAAACAAGCATTTCGCTACACCAGCAATAACATCTGCAAAACACGTGTATGTGACAAATAACATTTGATTTTGTTTGATTTCAAATGAGCCCTCTTGGATAGATACATGATAACAAAGTTAGCTACTTTTACTTTCAGAGGATAAGAAAATAATACAGGAGAAATTAACAAACAATGCCTTTCTTTTGTTAGGATACACTGAAACAGAACTTAAGGTTTGAAACAATGTTCTCTAAACAGCAGTAGACTTTGCTGTTCATTATCAACTCTTGATAGCAATTTTCCCTCTCCCACAGCAAGAGAATAATACTAGCCTGCTACCCAATGTCCAGAGAGAGAGCAAGAGAGAGTAGCGTGTGTTTGCTCTGAGTGAACAGAACTTTCACAGAAGATCAGAGATAAATATCAGACAGACAGAACATCCTGGTATTTTAGCTCCCACCTCATTTTCTGTCAGCACAGGAAAGATCACGTTGCAGTTTTCTGACTGTTGGATGAAACACCCAGATATCACTCCTCACCCTCGACACTGTCTGTGTCCCAAATAGCACCCTATTCCCTATATAGTGCACTACATTTGAACAGAGCCCTATGTGCAAAAAGACATGTTGCCTTCATTGATCTGGCGAAAGCATTTCACACTTCAGACCATTCCATTCTTGTGGGTCGACTAAACAGTAGTGGTGCCTCTGAGCAGTCGCTGGCCTGTTTTGCTAATTACCTGTCTCATACAGTACAATTTGTTAAATCTGAACATCTGCTGTTTCAGCTCCTGCCTGTCGCTGAATCCTAGGCCCCGCGCTCTTCTCAATTTACATCAACAACATAGCTCAGGCAGTAGGAAGCTGTCTCACCCTTTTCCAACTAAACTACTGAAGAGCTGCTTCTTGTGCTTGGCCCTCCTATGTTGAACATAATAAGCGTCTCTCTATCCACCGGATGTGTACCAAACTCACTAAACATGGCAGTAATAAAGACCCTCTTGAAAAAGCCAAACCTTGACCCAGAAAATAGAAAAAACTATTGGCCTATATCTAATCTCCCATTCCTCTCAAACATTTTAGAGAAAGCTGTTGTGCATCATCAACTCACTGCCTTCCTGAAGACAAACAATGTATACGAAACGCTTCAGTCTTGTTTTAGACCCCATCATAGCACTGAGACTCCACTTGTGAAGGTGGTAAATTATCTTTTAATGGCGTCAGACTGAAGCTCTGCATCTGTCCTCGTGCTCCTAGACCTTAGTGCTGCTTTGATACCATCGATCACCACATTATTTTGGAGAGATTGGAAACCCAAATTGGTCTACATGGACAAGTTCTGGCCTGGTTTAGATCTTATCTGTTAGAAAGATATCAGTTTGTATCTGTGGATGGTTTGTCCTCTGACAAATCAACTGTAAATGTCGGCGTTCCTCAAGGCTTCGTTTTAGGACCACTATTGTTTTCACTATATATTTTACCTCTTGGTGATGTCATTCGGAAACATAATGTTAACTTTCACTGCTATGTGGACAACAAACAGCTGTACATTTGAAACATGGTGAAGCCCCAAAATTGCCCTCCCTGTGTTTCAGACATAAGGAAGTGGATGGCGGCAAATGTTCTACTTTTAAAGTCGGACAAAACAGAGATGCTAGAACTAGGTCCCAAGAAACAAAGAGATCTTCTGTTGAATCTGGCAATTAATCTTGATGGTTATACAGTCGTCTCAAATAAAACTGTGAAGGACCTCGGCGTTAATCTGGACCCTGATTTCTCTTTTGACAAACATATCTGTTTCAAGGACAGCTTTTTTCCCTCTACGTAACATTGCAAAAATCTGAAACGATGATGATGCAGAAAAATGTATCCATGCTTTTGTCACTTCTAGTTTACACTACTGCAATGCTCTACTTTCCGGCTACCCGGATAAAGCACTAAATAAACTTAGTTAGTGCTAAACACAGCTGCTAGAATCTTGACTAGAACCAAAAAAATGTATCATATTACTCCAGTGCTAGCCTCTCTACACTGGCTTCCTGTTAAGGCAAGGGCTGATTTCAAGGTTTTACTGCTAACCTACAAAGCATTACGGGGAGATCTTCCGATTTGGTCCTGCCGTACATACCTACACGTAAGTTATGGTCACAAGATGCAGGCCTCCTTACTGTACCTAGAATTTCTAAGCAAACAGCTGGAGGCAGGGCTTTCTCCTATAGACCTCAATTTTAATGGAATGGCCTGCCTATCCATGTGAGAGACGCAGACTCTGTCTCGACCTTTAAGTCTTCACTGACAACTCATCTCTTCAGTAGGTCCTATGATTGAGTGTCGTCTCGCCCAGGGTTGTGAAGGTGAACAGAAAGGCACTGGAGCAACGAACCGCGCTTGCTATCTCTGCCTGGCCGGTTCCCCTCTCCCTACTGGGATTCTCTGCCTCAAACCCTATTACAGGGGTTGAGTCACTGGCTTACTGGTGCTCTTCCATGCCGTCCCTAGGAGAGGTGCGTCACTTGAGTGGGTTTAGTCACTGACATATTCTTCCTGTCTGGGTTGGCGCCCCCAATTGGGTTTGTGCCGTGGGGGAGATCTTTATGGGCTATACTCGGCCTTGTCTCAGGATGGTAAGTTGGTGTTGAAGATATCCCTCTAGTTGTGTGGGGGCTGTGCTATGGCAAAGTGGGTGGGGTTATATCCTGCCTGTTTGGCCCTGTCCGGGGGTATCGTTGGATGGGGCCACAGTGTCTCCCAAACCCTCCTGTCTCAACTTCCAGTATTTATGCTGCAATAGTTTATATGTCGGGGGGCTAGGGTCAGTCTGTTATATCTGAAGTATTTCTCCTGTCTTATCCGGTGTCCTGTGTACATTTTACTATGCTCTCTCTAATTCTCTCTTTTTCTCTTTCTCTCTTTCTTTCTCTCTTTCTCTCTTTCGTTCTTTCTTTCTCTCTTTCTTTCTTTCTTTCTTTCTCTCAGAGGAGGACCTGAGCCCTAGGACCATGCCTCAGGACTACCTGACCTGATGACTTCTTGCTGTCCCCAGTCCACCTGGTCGTGCTGCTGCTCCATTTTCAACTGTTCTGCCTGCGGCTATGCAACCCTGGCCTGTTCACAGGACGTGCTACCTGTCCCAGACCTGCTGTTTTCAACTCTCTAGAGACAGCAGGAGTGGTAGAGATACTCTGAATGATCGGATATGAAAAGCCAACTGACATTTACTCCTGAGGAAAGGTTTCTTCCTAGGTTCTGGCCTTTCTAGGGAGTTTTTCCTAGCCAACGTGCTTCTACACCTGCATTGCTTGCTGTTTGGGGTTTTAGGCTGGGTTTCTGTACAGCACTTTGTGACATCAGCTGATGTAAGAAGGACTTTATAAATACATTTAATTGATTGATTGATGCACTTCTATAAAAAATAATCACATAACGTCACTAATCACATAACCAAGCTGCCGGCTAAGGTTAAATGTAGACTCGGTTTTATTTACCGCAATTGCTCCTCCATCACCCCAGCTGCCAAACTAACCTTTGATTCAGATGTTCATCCTACCCATGTTAGATTACGGAGACGGAATTTACAGATCAGTAGGTAAGGGTGGACTTGAGCAGCTAGATGTTCTGTACCATTCAGTCATCACTCTCCCTTACCTGAGATACCAACCCTTATCCTATACACACAGCACCCGTTCCAAAGCAAACATTCCTGTGCCGCTGCTTTTTTCAGTTCGCTGCAGCTAGCGACTGAAACGATCTACAAAAATCCCTTAACCAGTTGTGGATAGGGGGCAGTACTTTCACGGCCGGATAAAAAACGTACCCGATTTAATTTATTACTACTCTTGCCCAGAAACTAGAATATGCATATAATTAGTAGATTTGGATAGAAAACACTCTAAAGTTTCTAAAACTGTTTGAATGGTGTCTGTGAGTATAACATAACTCATATGGCAGGCAAAAACCTGAGAAGATTCCAGGCAGGAAGTGGCCTGTCTGACAATTTGTTGTCCTTCTGTTGCATCTCTATCGAAATTACAGCATCTGTGCTGTTACGTGACACTTTCTAAGGCTTCCAATGGCTCTCTAAAGCCTTTAGAAAGCAGAATGACGCGTCTCCTGTCTCTGGGCAAAGTACAGCAGCAGAGTTGGTAAGTAGACTGCCTGGGGACAGTGCGAGTTCACAAGACCTCACAATTTCTTTTCTTTCACTCTTTGAATGAATACAACGTTGCCCGGTTGGAATATTATCGCTATTTTATGAGAAAATTGATTTTAAACAGCGTTTGACATGCTTCTAATACGGTAATGGGATATGGGATATTTTGAATTTTTTTGTCACGAAATGCGCTCGCGCGTTACACTTTGGATAGTGACCTGAACGCACGAACAAAACGGAGGTATTTGGATATAACTATGGATTATTTGGAACCAAAACAACATTTGTTGTTGAAGTAGAAGTCCTGGGAGTGCATTCTGACGAAGAACAGCAAAGGTAATCCAATTTTTCTAATAGTAATTCTGAGTTTAGGCTGCCCCGACGTTGGCGGGTCTGAATAGCTAGCCTTGATGGCCGAGCTATGTACTCAGAATATTGCAAAATGTGCTTTCGCCAAAAAAGCTATTTTAAAATCGGACATAGCGATTGCATAAAGGAGTTCTGTATCTATAATTCTTATAATAATTGTTATGTATTTTGTCAACATTCATCATGAGTAATTTAGTAAATTCACCAGAAGTTTTCGGTGGGTATGCTAGTTCTGAACATCACATGCTAATGTAAAAAGCTGGTTTTTGATATAAATATGAACTTGATTGAACAAAACATGCATGTATTGTATAACATAATGTCCTAGGAGTGTCATCTGATGAAGATCATCAAAGGTTAGTGCTGCATTTAGCTGTGGTTTGGGTTTTTGTGACATATATGCTTGCTTTGAAAATGGCTGTGTGACTATTTTTGGCTGGGTACTCTCCTGACATAATCTAATGTTTTGCTTTCACTGTAAAGCCTTTTTGACATCGAACAATGTGGTTAGATTAACGAGAGTCTTATCTTTAAAATGGTGTAAAATAGTTGATTGTTTGAGAAAATTGAATTGTGGTATTTTAGTTGGTTTTGTATTTCGCGCCATGCGATGCCATTGGCTGTTGGCTAGGGGTTCCTCTGGCGGAACGGGGTTCCACTAGCGGAACATCTAGATGCAAGAGGTTAAGCTACAAAATGTTGTCTCTTTCCCAGCTTTCAGGGACTTGGACTTTGACATTTTTGCTGAGAGTTGGAGCTGTTATGTGAACCAAAAACTATTGCTAATATTGTTTGGTGTCTGCACACTCAAGTTTAACATTGTTATCATCTATCATCCACCAGGTGCCCGTGGAGAGCTCCTCCATGAGACTGACACCTTGATAAGCTAATTTCCTGATGATACCTCACCACTCATCATACTGGGCGACTTCAACCACCCGACGCTGGACTTCAATTAATTTCTTTACACTCCTTTCCTCTTTTGACCTAACCCTTTCCCACTCACCTGCCACTCACATTGCAGGCAATAAGCTTTACCTCATCTTTACTAGAGGCTGTTTACCTTCTAATCTCACTGTAACCCCCCTCCAGGTCTCTGATCACTACTTTGTTTGCTTTTCTGTTTCTCTCTCCTCCAATCCTACCCACTCAGCTCCTACCCAGATGGTCATTTTGCATTGTATTGTATTGAATTTATTATGGATCCCCATTAGCTGCTGCCAAAGCAGCAGCTGCTCTTCTTGGGGTCCAGCAAAATTAAGGCAGTTTATACAATTTAAAAAACTTACAGTACATTCACAGATTTCACAACACAGTGTGTGCCCTCAGGCCCCTACTCCACCACTACCACATATCTACAGTACTAAATCCATGTGTATGTATAGTGTGTGTGTGTATGTGTGTGCATGAATCTGTGCCAATGTTTGTGTTGCTTCACAGTCCCCGCTGTTCCATAAGGTGTTTTTTAATCTGTAATTTAAATCTAATTTTGCTGCTTGCATCAGTTACTTGATGTGGAATAAAGTTCCATGTAGTCATGGCTCTATGTAGTACTGTGTGCCTCCCATAGTCTATTCTGGACTTGGGGACTGTGAAGAGACCTCTTGTGGCATGTCTTGTGTGGTATGCGTGGGTGTCCGAGCTGTGTGCCAGTAGTTTAGACAGACAGCTCGGTACATTCATATGTCAATACCTCTCATAAATAAAAGTAGTGATGAAGTCAATCTCTCCTCCACTTTCGCCATCGCAATCTTCGCTCTCTCTCTCCCACTACTCTCCCCTCTTCTATCCTATACTCTCTTCCTTCTGCTAAATCCTTCTCCCTCCTGTCTCTCGATGCTGCCTCTTCGACCATATTCTCCTTCCTTTCTGCATCCTTTGACTCTCACTGTTTCCTTTCCTCCTGGCCAGCCCAACCTTCCCCTTACTGTGTGCTAACAGAACAGGGCTTTAGGCAGCTGTGCGGAAATGGAGGAAAACTAAGCTTCCGGAGGACCTATCATCCTTTCATTCCCTCCTCTGTATCTTCTCTTCCTCTGTATCCGCTGCTAAAGCCACTTTCTATTAGTCTAAATTTCAAGCTTTGCCTCCAACCTTGGGAAACTCTTCTCCACTTTCTCATCCCTTCTTAATCTTACCCCATCCCCTCCTCTCTTCTCCAGACTAATTCTACAGACCTTCTCTCATTCCTCACTTCCATCATCAACTTATCCCTGAACACTGGCTGCATACCCTCTGACTTCAAAATGGTCAGAGTTGCTCCCCTCCTCAAGAAACCACCACTTGACCCCTCTGACGTCAAAAACTACCGACCGGTATTCCTTCTTTCTTTTCTTTCTAAAACACTTGAGCATGTTGTCTCTAACCAACTCTCACATTATCTCTCTCAGAACAATTTTCTTGACCCTAACCAGTCAGGTTTCAAGGCAACTTTCCACCCTCTCGGGGCTGGGCATCTCAGGCTCTGCACACTCCTGGATTGCATCCTAACTCGCAGGTCGCTCCTACCAGGTGGTGTGGAGAGGATCTGCATCTGCACCACGTGCATTCACTATTCGTGTCCCCCAGGGCTCGGTTCTAGGCCATCTACTCTTTTCTCTTTACACAAAGTCACTCGGCTCTGTCATATCCTCACATGGGCTATCCTTTCATTGCTATGCGGATTACACTCAACTACTCTTCTCCTTCCCCCGTTCTGACACCCAGGTTGCGACACACATCTCTGCGTGCCTGGCAGACATCTCTGCTCATCACCTCAAGCTCAACCTCGACAAAACGGAGCTGTTCTTCCTCCCGGGAAAGGCCTGCCCTCTCCAAGACCTCTCCATCACAGTCACAACTCCACAGTTGTGGAGGACCGAGGACAACACCCTGTCGTTCTCTGCAAACATCAAAACAGCTCTTGCAGGTTCATGCTCTACCACATCCATAGAGTCCGACCTTTGCTCACACAGAAAGTCTTCCTAAGTTCTCTCATGTCACCCTAGTCCTCCACTCATTCCACTGGCTTCCAGTCGAAGCTTGCAGCATCTTCAAGATCCTGTTGCTTGGCAACAGAGCGACAAGGGGAACTGCACCTGCTTAGCTTCAGACTATGTTCAAACCCTACATCTCAACCGGAGCACTCCGTTCCGCCACCTCTGGTCTCTTGGCCCTCCCACCCCTACGGGAGGGCAGCTCCTGCACAGCCCAGTCAAAGCTCTTCTCTGTTCTGGCACCTAAATGGTGGTTTCCCCTAAAGTCAGGACAGCGGAGTCCCTGCCCATATTTTGAAAAACATCAGACACCCTACCTCTTTGAAGAGTATCTTAAACAACTCTCACAGTGCCTCCGACTCCCTTCCCACCCACCCCTCACTACCACTAACTTTGCTGATACATAATTTTTTAAGGGAAAATGTACTTGATACGATTGTGATGTGTTATTGTCTCACCTAGGTATCTTAAGATAAATGAACTAATTGTAAGTCGCTCTGGATAAGAGTATCTGCTAAATGACTAAAACGTGAATGTAATTAATGCTTTTACCATGGTTTGTTGTTGTCATAGGCCTCCCTTAATCTTTTATTTTATTAACCCTTATTTTACCAGGTAAGTTGACTGATATCACATTTTCAATTACATTCACGAGCTGGGGAAGATGATGTCTGTCTGTCTGTCTGTCTGTCTGTCTGTCTGTCTGTCTGTCTGTCTGTCTGTCTGTCTGTCTGTCTGTCTGTCTGTCTGTCTGTCTGTCTGTCTGTCTGTCTGTCTGTCTGTCTGTCTGTCTGTCTGTCTGTCTGTCTGTCTGTCTGTCTGTCTGTCTGTCTGTCTGTCTTTTAGAAAGCACCCTGGAATTATACTCCAACCTGTAGAGAAAGTCTTGATATCCTGCCTGTCTGGCATCAGCTGACATTTCCATCCTGTTGCTTGACATAATCCTCTTCAAAACTGCACCAGCATAAACAAAACGTTTCAGTTGTATAACATTAAAAATAAACTACAATTTACAGCATTTTAGTACTTTTACATTATGTTTATAACTTAAAATAGGTTCCACCACATGGTGTGAGTGATGTTTAAGCTGAAGGTTAAACATTGAATGAAGATGTGATGACACCATAAGTAAAGATAATCTATAAAGGGACTATATCTTATCTGCCAGATCATTGAATCAGCACAGGAGAAAGCCAACTAGCCTCCACTTAGACACAACTTCAGGCCCTATTCAGTCAAAACCTCTAGCCAGGTTTCTGGGATAGGTCAAAAACAATGCTCTCTCATTCATGTACTGTGTGTAAACAGTGTGAAAGAAATTAACCCTTATTGCATATTCCAGTGATTTCAGACATGCTTCCTAGCTAGGTTGAAATAATATTGTTTGTATTAAATCTAGATAATGAAGTTTGCAGTAGTTCAATCAGGACGGCTGGTCTGAATGGATCATCACTTTCCATTCATCTAGTAAACTCATATAATTCACATCGCTTCCAATCTCACTCATCAGCACAATGTTACCTCATCAGCATAATGTTACTGCGTCAGCATAATGATACCTCATCAGCATAGCATGTGTTTATATAGTAGTGTCATAATGATATCTCATCAGCATAGAGGGTATATATGATAGTGTCATAGTGTTACCTCATCAGAAAAGCATGTATCTATGTAGTAGCGTCATAATGATTTATATATATATATTTCACCTTTATTTAACCAGGTAGGCAAATTGAGAACAAGTTCTCATTTACAATTGTGACCTGGCCAAGATAAAGCAAAGCAGTTCGACACATACAACAACACAGAGTTACACATGGAGTAAAACAAACTTACAGTCAATAATACAGTAGAAAAATAAGTCTATATACAATGTGAGCAAATGAGGTGAGATAAGGGAGGTAAAGGCAAAAAAGGCCATGGTGGCAAAGTAAATACAATATATCAAGTAAAACACTGGAATGGTACATTTGTAGTGGAAGAAAGTGCAAAGTAGAAATAGAAATAATGGGGTGCAAAGGAGCAAAATAAATAAATAAATAAATAAGTACAGTAGGGGAAGAGGTAGTTGTTTGGGCTAAATTATAGATTGGCTATGTACAGGTGCAGTAATCTGTGAGCTTCTCTGACAGCTGGTGCTTAAAGCTAGTGAGGGAGATAAGTGTTTCGAGTTTCAGAGATTTTTGTAGTTCGTTCCAGTCATTGGCAGCAGAGAACTGGAAGGAGAGACGGCCAAAGGAGGAATTGGCTTTGGGGGTGACCAGAGAGATCTGCTGGAGCGCGTGCTACAGGTGGGTGCCGCTATGGTGACCAGTGAGCTGAGATAAGGGGGGACTTTACCTAGCAGGGTCTTGTAGATGACCTGGAGCCAGTGGGTTTGGCGACGAGTATGAAGCGAGGGCCAGCCAACGAGAGCGTACAGGTCGCAGTGGTGGGTAGTATATGGGGCTTTGGTGACAAAACGGATGGCACTGTGATAGACTGCATCCAGTTTATTGAGTAGGGTATTGGAGGCTATTTTGTTGATTCCTGATGATACCTCATCAGCATAGCATGTATCTATGTAGTAGTGTCATAATGCTACCTCATTGCCGATTAACCTATGGGCTCACTTGTACAACAATTAATATCCTATCTTTCAACCAATGGGCATAAATCTAGGGGAGTATTTGTATGTCAACTCAAACCTTGTGTCTCCCACTTGGTGTTTTGCAGCAACAGTCTTCCAATGACCTTCCACCTCCCCACCACCACCAACTGAAGATCCGAAATCGGATCCCCGTTCTCCCAGTGTGGGGGACGAGGGGGGGTTCGATGCCAGCTGCCCAGCATAGGGCAACCTGTCATCAGCATCTTGCTCTAAGGAGCATTCCTCTGAGACTAGGCCTACCCCAAACTATTCAATAAAATTCCATGTTGTATTCTGTCTCTGTTGTCATACAGTTAAGCCTATAATTGATCTAGCTGGATTTCAATCTGATTTCAGTGAATATTCTGTACGCTAATGTAATTGCTTTTGTACTTTGATGAAATACCTGGTTGTCAAACATGGAACATGTCTGTTGTTATGGGGCCATCACATTTCAATATCCCTTTTATAGAAAATGCCTGCTGCTCTATGATTTTCTGTGAAAATGGTACCGTCTAATAATACTGTTAAAGGTTTACAATAGCTCAATGTGTCCGCTGACTTTTGATGGTTACTATTTCTAGCCTTAATGCTAAATCATAAACAGAGGTGAAAACACAGTCGTGTTATTATGAAATCAGTCATGTGATTATGAAATCAGTCTTGTTATTATGAAATCAGTCTTGTTATTATGAAATCAGTCATGTGATTATGAAATCAGTCATGTGATTATGAAATCAGTCTTGTTATTATGAAATCAGTCATGTGATTATGAAATCAGTGGTGTTATTATAAAATCAGTCACTTTATGACAGTCACATTGGAGAAGAGGCTGAACCTTGTTATTTCAAAGTCAATTTAGTTACTGTTGCACTAAATGAGAAAACATTTACAATACCCCCCAAGCTGTTGACCAAAAAATAGGAAGGTGACTGCTTTGCTGTTATTTGACTCTCAGCATATCCCTTTAATAACAGAGCCCAAAACATGCCTTATTATCAAATCAAATTGTCACATGCGCCGAATACAACAGGTGTAGACCTTACAGTGAAACACTTACTTACAAGCCCTTAACCAACAATGCAGTTTTAAGAAAAATACCAACAAAAAAATTCTGAAAAAAAGTGACAAATAATTAAAGAGCAGCAGTAAAATAACAATGGCGAGACTATATACAGGGGGGTACCGGTACGGAGTCAATGTGCGGGGGCACCGGTTAGTCGAGGTAATTGAGGTAATATGTACATGTAGGTAGAGTTAAAGTGACTATGCATCATAAGAGATGTTAGCAGCAACATCATGTACAAATAAGTTCCAAACAATGAGAAAAAACAAACAAAATAGCACGGATGGTTAAGAGCCCATAAAACGGCAGCCATCCCCTCCGGTGCCATTACCAGCTCTGATATGAGTTGGTGAAAAAAACAGTCCTGTGGAGTTGGGTCCTGTCCTCAGAGTGCTTTGCAGTACCTCATTAGCAAAACGACTATCAGCAGGGGTCATACACACACACACACACACACACACACACACACACACACACACACACACACACACACACACACACACGAAAATCACAAAAAAAACACTATCAGCAGGGGTCACACACACACACACACACACACACACACACACACACACACACACACACACACACACACACACACACACACACACACACACACACACACACACACACACACACACACAGAAAATCACAAAAAAAACACTATCAGCAGGGGTCATACACACACACACACACACAGAAAATCACACAAAAAAACACTATTAGTAGGGGTCGTTGTGGTCACTGGAGCTGTCTCCTTTGCAGAGCAGCCACGGTTGAGACTTGCAGGGCTTCATTGAGGAACCCGTACAAAAACAAGTGGTTACAGATGGAAAGCCAACAATTATTATTATAATCCATGGGATGAGTCCCAACTGCCACCCAATTCTTTATATACTTCACTACTTTTGACCAGAGCCTATAGGGATCCAGGGAATAGGCTATATAGTTCACTACTTTTGACCAGAGCCTATAGGGTTCCAGGGAATAGGCTATATAGTTCACTACTTTTGACCAGAGCCTATAGGGATCCAGGGAATAGGCTATATAGTTCACTACTTTTGACCAGAGCCTATAGGGTTCCAGGGAATAGGCTATATAGTTCACTACTTTTGACCAGGGCCTATAGGGTTCCAGGGAAAGGCTATATAGTTCACTACTTTTGACCAGAGCCTATAGGGTTCCAGGGAATAGGCTATATAGTTCACTACTTTTGACCAGAGCCTATAGGGTTCCAGGGAATAGGCTATATAGTTCACTACTTTTGACTAGGGCCTATAGGGTTCCAGGGAAAGGCTATATAGTTCACTACTTTTGACCAGAGCCTATAGGGTTACAGGGAATAGGCTATATAGTTCACTACTTTTGACCAGAGCCTATAGGGTTCCAGGGAATAGGCTATATAGTTCACTACTTTTGACCAGAGCCTATAGGGTTCCAGGGAATAGGCTATATAGTTCACTACTTTTGACCAGAGCCTATAGGGATCCAGGGAATAGGCTATATAGTTCACTACTTTTGACCAGAGCCTATAGGGTTCCAGGGAATAGGCTATATAGTTCACTACTTTTGACCAGAGCCTATAGGGTTCCAGGGAAAGGCTATATAGTTCACTACTTTTGACCAGAGCCTATAGGGATCCAGGGAATAGGCTGCCATTTGTGACGTGAACCATGTCAAACATGATTACTGGGAGGCATAGTTACATTTGAGGTCACTGTAGTTTGACTCTGTGGGGTTTGATGAAGGCAGAAACACATCCATAACATGTGCCGGTTAAACTTTGATTACGATCGCTGTCCATCTTCATAACAGCCAGATTACTCCTGGGCTACAGCCCCCAAAGACTCATTATCTTAATGCTAACGACCTTCGTTAGAGTTAGGGTCGCAAAATAAATTCCCTGGTTTCCCAGAAATCCATGTTGGAGGATTCAGGATTTCCTACTTATTCCCTCCTGAATCTGGGAATCTTCCAACTGAGATTTCAGGAAAACCAGGGAATTTATTGAAAGTTCCCGAAGTTCCCACAAGAGAGGTGGATGTAATGTGGCCTCAATATGTTGTAAATCCTCCTCTGTGTGGACTGTTGACAGGCAGGTACTCATGTTTCACAGAGCTAGGGGAGTAAAGCGAGAGACCTTCACGGCTTCATCACACTGAAGTGAGTTGGTAAAACAAACAACTCTGGGCCCAAAATAACTCAGACACACACAGAGAGAGAAAGAGAAAGAGAGAGAGAGAGAGAGAGAGAGAGAGAGAGAGAGAGAGAGAGAGAGAATGTGTTCGTGCTATATATATTCTCTAGTGACACACACAACCCACAACAAATAAAGTACAACGGTAATGAAGAGGGATTAATGTCTGTGGAGAGACCAAACATTAGCTTCCATTTTGTCTGGATGACAGCCACAGTAATCATTATATGACCCTGTGGACATGCTGACTTGACCTTCAATAGATCCTGGACTATAGACAGTATTCTTTACAGTTGAAATTTATCTGCACAGTATCTGTGTTGTTCTGAACAGATTGGTTGTCTGCTTTTTGCATGCATGGACAATTGCTCAAATGGCTCCTAGGTGAAGTATCCCCTAGGTACAAATCTAGGGTTAGCTTCCCCTCCTATTTATACATTTTAGTCAATTAGAAGATGCTCTTATCCAGAGCAACTTACAGTAGTGAGTGCATACATTTTTCATACTTTTTCATACTGGTCCCCCCAATCCTAACCTTAAGCATTAGCGGAGGAAATGCAAAACTGACCCAAGATCAGTGCCTAGAGGCAGCTTCACCCTACTCTATGCTCTAAGGAATGAAAAACTATGAACAGAATGTGAATCAACAAAGGTAGACCTAGGAGCACGTCTGACTCCACAGAGTAAACAATCATGTAAATCTCCTTCCCTGTGGGCATACGTCATTTTTTTTAAGTCTAACGTTTGGAATTACAGTTGGATTACAGTTGGCATTCACATATAACAGGGCGCCAGGTAGCCTAGCGGTTAGAGCGTTGGACCAGTAACCGAAAGGTCGCTGGTTTGAATAGCTGAGCGGACAAGGTGAAAATCTGTCAACGTGCCCTTGAGCAAGGCACTTAAGCGTAATTTGCTCCAGAGGCGACATATTACTATGGCTGACACTGTAAAAAAAATATGTATAATGAATAATTTCACTGCGCCTTGTATGTGGCAATAAACATTTTTAAAAATGATCATGGGGTGAGTTCCAAATGGTACCCTATTCCCACTAGGGGTCAAAACTAGTGCACTATATTTTGGGACGCAGCTCAAGTCTAAGGTCTTGAATTGCATCAATGATGGTGGATTACATTTGGCCTTCACAGATTTTAGTGAACTGTATCACAGTATTGAGACATAAAAAACTATCTGTCTATATTTGGCACGATCTGGACATCATCATGACAATCCGTTAACATTACTACACATAACATGTTTTAATCCCTCTAAAAAATCTCAGATCTTGTGTAAACTCTTTGAAATATATCATACGGCACATCGTCTAGAAATCTGTCTCAGGTTCAGCTTTTGGGTTAACATTTATCAACCAGTTTCCACTAACAGAGTTTTATTTAAATGTTTTATTATGAACCCAGCCACAACCCACATCAAATGTACATGTAAAATACATATGTAAAAGTATGTACAGTATATGTATACAGTATACTCTTAAAGGGAGTGCTCCTAATCTCAGCTTGTTACCTGTATAAAAGACACCTGTGCACAGAAGCAATCAATCAATCAGATTCCAAACTCTCCACCATGGCCAAGACCAAAGAGCCCTCCAAGGATGTCAGGGACAAGATTGTAGACCTACACAAGGCTGGAATGGGCTACAAGACCATCGCCAAGCAGCTTGGTGAGAAGGTGACAACAGTTGGTGCGATTATTCGCAAATGGAAGAAACACAAAAGAACTGTCAATCTCCCTCGGCCTGGGGCTACATGCAAGATCTCACCTCGTGGAGTTGCAATGATCATGAGAATGGTGAGGAATCAGCCCAGAACTACACGGGAGGATCTTGTCAATGATCTCAAGGCAGCTGGGACCATAGTCACCAAGAAAACAATTGGTAACACACTACGCCGTGAAGGACTGTAATCCTGCAGCGCCCGCAAGGTCCCCCTGCTCAAGAAAGCACATATACATGCCCGTTTGAAGTTTTCCAATGAACATCTGAATGATTCAGAGGACAACTGGGTGAAAGTGTTGTGGTCAGATGAGACCAAAATGGAGCTCTTTGGCATCAACTCAACTCGCCGTGTTTGGAGGGGGAGGAGTGCTGCCTATGACCCCAAGAACACCATCCCCACCGTCAAACATGGAGGTGGAAACATTATGCTTTGGGGGTGTTTTTCTGCTAAGGGGACAGGACAACTTCACCGCATCAAAGGGACGATGTACGGGGCCATGTACCGTCAAATCTTGGGTGAGAACCTCCTTCCCTCAGCCAGGGCATTGAAAATGGGTCGTGGATGGGTATTCCAGCATGACAATGACCCAAAACACACGGCCAAGGCAACAAAGGAGAGGCTCAAGAAGAAGGACATTAAGGTTTTAATTAATTAGGACATTAATTACAAGACCATGGTGATTGCCTACGGAGCTGTGAAGGGAACGGCACCTCCATACCTTCAGGCTCTGATCAGGCCCTACACCCAAACAAGGGCACTGCGTTCATCCACCTCTGGCCTGCTGGCCCCCCTACCTCTGAGGAAGCACAGTTCCCGCTCAGCCCAGTCAAAACTGTTCGCTGCTCTGGCACCCCAATGGTGGAACAAGCTCCCTCACGACGCCAGGACAGCGGAGTCAATCACCACCTTCCGTAGACACCTGAAACCCCACCTCTTTAAGGAATACCTAGGATAGGATAAAGTAATTCTTCTAACCCCCCCCCCCCCCTTAAAAGATTTAGATGCACTATTGTAAAGTGGTTGTTCCACTGGATATCATAAGGTGAATGCACCAATTTGGAAGTCGCTCTGGATAAGAGCGTCTGCTAAATGACTTAAATGTAAATGTTCCTGGAGTGGCCTAGCCAGTCTCCAGACCTTAATCCCATAGAAAATCTGTGGAGGGAGCTGAAGGTTCGAGTTGTCAAACGTCAGCCTCGAAACCTTAATGACTTAGAGAAGATCTGCAAAAAGGAGTGGGACCAAATCCCTCCTGAGATGTGTGCAAATCTGGTGGCCAACTACAAGAAACGTCTGACCTCTGTGATTGCCAACAAGGGTTTTGCCACCAAGTACTAAGTCATGTTTTGCAGAGGGGTCACATACTTATTTCCCTCATTAAAATGCAAATCAATTTATAACATTTTTGACATGCGTTTTTCTGGATTTTTTTGTTGTTATTCTGTCTCTTACTGTTCAAATAAACCTACCATTCAAATTATAGACTGATCATTTCTTTGTCAGTGGGCAAACGTACAAAATCAGCAGGGGATCAAATACTTTTTTCCCTCACTGTAAGCTACACCCCTTACCCGTTCCACAACGACCTTGGTCACACCTGTCTGTGGATTTTTTTACCGATCTACCTCTTTCACAGGGAAACACTACGATCCTGGTTGTTGTGGATCGTTTCTCTAAATCCTGTCGTCTCCTCCCTCTGCCCGGTCTTCCTACGGCCCTACAGACTGCGGAAGCCCTGTTCACTCACATCTTCCGGCACTACGGGGTGCCTGAGGATATAGTGTCTGATCGGGGTCCCCAGTTCACGTCGAGAGTCTGGAGGGCATTCATGGAATGTCTGGCGGTCACGATCAGCCTTACTTCGGGTTTTCACCCGTGAGTAACGGGCAGGCAGAGAGAGTCAACCAGGATCTGGGCAGGTTTTTGCGGTCCTATTGCCAGGACCGGCCATGGGAGTGGGCGGCGTTCGTGCCCTGGCACAGAACACGCTTCGCCACTCCTCCACTAACCTCTCCCCCTTTCAGTGCGTATTGGGGTATCAGCCAGTTCTGGCGCCGTGGCATCAGGGTCAGACCGAGGCTCCTGCAGTGGACGACTGGTTCAGGGGTGCGGAGGAGACATGGGAGGCCGCCCCTGTTCACCTCCAGCGAATTCGCGCTTCGCCAAAAGATCAGCGCGGACCGTCACTGCAGTGAGACCCCGGTGTTCGCACCGGGGGACCGGATCTGGCTCTCGACCCGAAACCTGCCCCTCCGCCTGCCCTGCCGGAAGCTGGGTCCGCGGTTTGTGGGGCCATTCAAAGTCCTGAGGAGGGTGAACAAGGTGTGTTACAGATTACAGCTTCCCTCTGATTACCGTATTAACCCCTCGTTCCATGTGTCTCTCCTCAGGCCGGTGTTGGCTGGTCCACTCCAGTACCTCGTGGAGTGGGAGGGATACGGTCCGGAGGAAAGGTGCTGGGTTCCGGTTGTGGATGTTTTGGACCCCGAACTGCTGCGGGAGTTTCACCGTCGGCGCGCCGCTGGAGCTGCGCGTCAAGGGGGGGCACTGTCATGACTTCCGCCGAAGTCGGCTCCTCTCCTTGTTTGACGTCACCGGCTTTCTAGCCATCGCCGCTCCATTTCTCATATGTCCATTTGTTTTGTCTTGTTCCATACACACCTGGTTTTCATTACATAATCACACTGCATGTATTTAGTCCTCTATTCCCCTCCATGTCTTTGTGTGTAATTGTTTCGTGTTACGTGGTTATCGTTACGCGCCCGACTGGGTTTTCCCTGTTTTTTGCACACGGTTTGTTTATTTTGTATTACAGTGTCTTGTATTGAACATTTATCGCGCCTTGTGGGCTGGAGGTTTTTAGAAGCTGCGTTCTTCTGTTATTTTTTCTACTGCCATAATCAATTGTGCGCTTGTTCAATACTCCCTGTTCTCCTGAACCTGACTTCTCCAGCAGCAGCGCACAGCCCTGACATCCATTTTACATGTACATTTTATATATCCTTTTTACATGTACATTTTATATTTACATTTTACATACGCATTTTACATACATGGTACTTTTATATACAGCAGTCACATAACAATAATACATTACTGAGCATAAACTCTTTAATCCCACCCTTCAGCCAATCTCAGCCCATCCCACCTATCCCCATAGGCCACGCTCGTTTGGTTTCCATGTGCCAAAAAATTTTCATTTGTGCTGTGATGTTTTACATACATTTTGAACCTTTCTAATCCAATAGCATCCACAGATTGCGAGCTAAAGATGAAATCCTTTCCTACGAGTATTATTATATTTATTTTTACTGACTATGGCTTTCCAAATTGCCGAACACTGCTATTCGTACAGTTAGTTTTAAGTGAATGTTGTGATTTTTTTTTAACCATTCCTGAACATGTGACCAGAATCAAGCTACATAGGGGCAATACAAAAACAAATTATGTAGTGATTCTGTCTCTTCGCAGCAAAATCTACAGAGCTGAGATTGTTGTATGCCGCATATACAGTGCATTCGTAAAGTATTCAGACCGCTTCCCTTTTTCCACATTTTGTTACGTTACAGCCTTATTCTAAAATGGATTTAAAAAATGAAAATCCTCATCAGTCTACACACAATACCTCATAATGACAAAGCTAAAACATGTATTTTTTATTTTTTGGGAAATGCATAAAAATTTAAAACATAAATACCTTATTTACATAAGTATTCGAACACTTTGCTATAAGATTTGGTGCATCCTGTTTCCATTAATCATCCTTGAGATACTTTCTACAATTTGATTGGAGTCCGCCTGTGGTATATTCAATTGATTGGACATGATTTGGAAAGGCAAACACCTGTCTATATAAGGTCCCACAGTTTACAGTGATTGTCAGAGCAAAAACCAAGCCATGGGGTCGTACGAATTGTCCGTAGAGCGCCAAGACAGGATTGTGTCGAGTCACAGATCTAGGGAAGGGTACCAAAACATTTCTGCAGCATTGAAGGTCCCCAAGAACACAATGGCCTCTATCATTCTTAAATGGAAGAAGTTTGGAACCACCAAGACTCTTCCTAGAGCTGGCTGCCCGGCAAAACTGAGTAATCGGGGGAGAAGCACCTTGGTCAGGGAGGTGACCAAGAACCCGATGGTCACTCTGACAGAGCTCCAGAGTTTCTCTGTGGAGATGGGAGAACCTTCCAGAAGGACAACCATCTCTACAGTACTCCACCAATCATGTCTTTATGTTAGAGTGGCCAGACGGAAGCCACTCCCCAGTAAAAGGCACATGACAGCCCAAAAATACCTGTGCAGCGACGCTCCCCCTCCAACCTGTCAGAGCTTGAGAGGATCTGCAGAGAATAATGGGATAAACTCCCCTAATACAGGTGTGCCAAGCATGTCGTATCCTACCCAAGAACACTCACGGCTGTAATCGCTGCCCAAGGCGCTTCAACAAAGTACTGAGTAAAGAGTTTGAATACTTCTGTAAATGTTACATGTAAATGTGATTTTTCTGTTTTTATGTACAAAGAAGAAATGAACAAAAATGTCTAAAAACCTGTTTTGGCTTAGTCACTATGGGGTATTGTGATGTCACTATGGGGTATTGTGTGTAGATTGATGAAGGAAATAAACAATTTAATATATTTTAGAAAAAGGCAGTAAAGTAACAAAATGTGGAAAAAATCAAGGGATATGAAAACTTTCCGAATGCACTGTATATGGCATTCTGCTGGTGACAAGAATGTTGTATAATAATTTAAATTGAAAAACTCAAAGTGTTGAATCCCCTCTCTCCACTGGGATTCTCTGCCTCTAAACCTTTTACAGGGGCTGAGTCACTGGCTTACTGGTGTTCTTCCATGCCGTCCCTAGGAGGGGTGTGTCACTTGAGCGGGTCTTCCTGTCTGGGTTGTGCCGTGGGGGAGATCTTTGTGGGCTATACTCGGCCTTGTCTCACGATGGTAAGTTGGTGGTTGAAGATATCCCTCTAGTGGTGTGGGGGCTGTGCTTTGGCAAAGTGGGTGGGGTTATATCCTGCCTGTTTGGCCCTATCCGGGGTATCATCGGATGGGGTCACAGTGTCTCCTGACCCCTCCTGTCTTATCATCCAGTATTTATGCTGCAGTAGTTTATGTGTCGGGGGGCTAGGGTCAGTCTGTTATTTCTCCTGTCTTATCCGGTGTCCTGTGTGAATTTAAGTATGCTCTCTCTAATTCTCTCTTTCTCTCTTTCTCTCTCTCGGAGGACCTGAGCCCTAGGACCATGCCTCAGGACTACCTGGCCTGATGACTACTTGCTGTCCCCAGTCCACCTGGCCGTGCTGCTGCTCCAGTTTCAACTGTTCTGCCTGCGGCTATAGAACCCTGACCTGTTCACCGGACGTGCTACCTGTCCCAGACCTGCTGTTTTCAACTCTCTAGAGACAGCAGGAGCGGTAGAGATACTCTCAATGATCGGCTATGAAAAGCCAACTGACATTTACTCTTGAGGTGCTGACTTGTTGCACCCTCGACAACTACTGTGATTATTATTATTTGACCATGCTGGTCATTTATGAAAATTTGAACATCTTGGCTATGTTCTGTTATAATCTCCACCCGGCACAGCCAGAAGAGGACTGGCCACTCCTCATAGCCTGGTTCCTCTCTAGGTCTCTTCCTAGGTTTTGGCCTTTCTAGGGAGTTTTTCCTAGCCACCGTGCTTCTACACCTGCATTACTTGCTGTTTGGGGTTTTAGGCTGGGTTTCTGTACAGCACTTTGAGATATCAGCTGATGTAAGAAGGGCTATATAAATGCATTTGATTTGATTTGATTTGAATCAAGTGTTGTTATTTGTATCAGTTCATAAACCATGTGCCATGGAAACGGTACATCGAAAATCTATTCCTATTTATTTTGCAACCTGTATGGCACAGCTGTCAACATTTTTGTCCTCAAATTATACTGGTAGACAGTTGAAGTCGGAAGTCCACATACACCTTAGCCAAATACATTTAAACGCAGTTTTTCACATTTAATCCTAGTAAAAATTCCCTGTCTTAAGTCAGTTAGGATCAGCACTTTATTTTAAGGATGCGAAATGTCAGAATAATAGTAGAGTAAATTATTTATTTCAGCTTTTATTTCTTTCATCACATTCCCAGTGGGTCAGAAGTTTACATACAGTCAATTAGTATTTGGTAGCATTGCCTTTAAATTGTTTAACTTGGGTCATATGTTTTGGGTAGCCTTCCATAAGCTTCCCACAATAGGTTGGGTGAATTTTGGCCTATTCCTCCTGACAGAGCTGGTGTAACTGAGTCAGGTTTGTTGGCCTCCTTGCTCGCACATGCTTTTTCAGTTCTGCCGACAAATGCTCTTTAGGATTGAGGTCAGGGCTTTGTGATGGCCACTCCAATACCTTGACTTTGTTGTCCTTAAGCCATTTTGCCACAACTTTGGAAGTATGCTTGGGGTCATTGTCCATTTGGAAGACCCCTTTGCAACCAAGCTTTAACTTCCTGACTGATGTCTTGAGATGTTGCTTCAATATATCCACATAATTTTCCTTCCTCATGAAGCCATCTAGTTTGTGAAGTGCACTAGGCCCTCCTGCAGCAAAGCACCCCCACAACATGATGCTTCACGGTTGGGATGGTGTTCTTCGGCTTGCAAGCCTCTCCCTTTTTCCTCCAAACATAGCGATGGTCATTATGGCCAAACAGTTCTATTTTTGTTTCACCAGACCAGAGAACATTTCTCAAAAAGTATGATCTTTGTCCCCATGTGCAGTTGCAAACCGTAATCTGACTTTTTTATGGAGGTTTTGGAACAGTGGCTTCTTCCTTGCTGAGCGGCCTTTGAGGTTATGTCGATATAGGACTCGTTTTACTGTGGATTTAGATACTTTTGTACCTGTTTCCTCCAGCATCTTCACAAGGTCCTTTGCTGTTGTTCTGGGATTGATTTGCACTTTTCGCACCAAAGTACATTCATCTCTAGCCTGTTAGGGCTAGGGGGCAGTATTTGCACGGCTGGATAAAAAAATGTACCCGATTTAATCTGGTTACTAATCCTACCCAGTAACTAGAATATGCATATACTTATTATATATGGATAGAAAACACCCTAAAGTTTATAAAACTGTTTGAATGGTGTCTGTGAGTATAACAGAACTCATTTGGCAGGCAAAACCCTGAGACATTTTCTGACAGGAAGTGGATACCTGATGTGTTGTATTACCTTTAAACCTATGCCATTGAAAAACACAGGGGCTGAGGAATATTTTGGCACTTCCTATTGCTTCCACTAGATGTCACCAGCCTTTACAAAGTGTTTTGAGTCTTCTGGAGGGAGATCTGACCGAACAAGAGCCATGGAACGATGATGGCCCATTAGACACCTGGCGCGCGAGTTCATGTTGGGTACCCTCGTTCCAATACGTTATAAAAGAGAATGCATTCGTCCACCTTGAATATTATTCATGTTCTGGTTAAAAAAGGCCCTAATGATTTATGCTATACAACGTTTGACATGTTTGAACGAACGTAAATATATTTTTTCCCCTCGTTCATGAAGTGAAGTCCGGCGGGCTTAGATCATGTGCTAACAAGACGGAGATTTTTGGACATAAATGATGAGGTTTTTTGAACAAAACTACATTCGTTATGGACCTGTGATACCTGGAAGTGACATCTGATGAAGAGAATCAAAGGTAATGGATTATTTACATAGTATTTTCGATTTTAGATCTCCCCAACATGACGGCTAGTCTGTATCGCAACGCGTATTTTTCTGGGCGCAGTGCTCAGATTATTGCAAAGTGTGATTTCCCAGTAAGGTTATTTTTAAATCTGGCAAGTTGATTGGGTTCAAGAGATGTAAATCTATAATTCTTTAAATGACAATATAATATTTTACCAATGTTTTCTAATTTTAATTATTTAATTTGTGGTGCTGACTTGACTGCCGGTTATTGGAGGGAAACGATTTCCTCAACATCAATGCCATAGTAAAACGCTGTTTTTGGATATAAATATGAACTTGATAGAACTAAAAATGCATGCATTGTCTAACATAATGTCCTAGGAGTGTCATCTGATGGAGATTGTAAAAGGTTAGTGCATCATTTTAGCTGGTTTTATGGTTTTGGTGACCCTGTCTTTGAATTGACAAAACATTACACACAACTCTTGTAAATGTACTGTCCTAACATACTCTAAATTTATGCTTTCGCCGTAAGACCTTCTTGAAATCGTAAAACGTGGTTAGATTAAGGAGATGTTTATCTTTCAAAGGGTGTAAAATAGTTGTATGTTTGAAAAATTTGAATTTCGACATTTATTTGGATTCAAATTTGCCTCTCTTGAAATGCACCTGCTGTTGATGGAGTGCACCACGGGTGGGACGCTTGCGTCCCACCTAGCCCATAGAGGCTAGGAGACAGAACGCGTCTCCTTCCTGAGCGGTATGACAGCTGCATGGTCCCATGGTGTTTATACTTGTGTGCTATTGTTTGTACAGATTAACGTGGTACCTTCAGGTGTTTGGAAAATGCTCCCAAGGATGAACCAGACTTGTGGAGGTCTACAATCTTTTTCTGGGGTCTTGGCTGATTTCTTTTGATTTTTCCCATGATGTCAAGCAAAGAGGCACTGAGTTTGAACGTAGGCCTTGAAATACATCCACAGGTACACCTCCAATTGACTCAAATGTCAATTAGCCTATCAGAAGCTTGTAAAGCCATGACATCATTTTCAGGAATTTTCCAAGCTGTTTAAAGGCGCAGTCAACTTAGTGTATGTAAACTTCTGACCAACTGGAATTGTGATACAGTGAATTATAAGTGAAATAATCTGTCTGTAAACAATTGTTGGAAAATGACTTGTATCATGCACAAAGTAGATGTCCTAACCGACTTGCCAAAACTATAGTTTGCAAGAAATTTTTGGAGTGGTTGAAAAACAAGTTTTATTGACTCCAACCTAAGTGTATGTAAACTTCCGACTTGAACTGTGTTTATTATATGGCAGACAAACAAGGCCCCTACCTTCTCCCTCTTCCACTTGCCTCCTCCATTTTTGTGGTAATGCTGCAATCAGTTGGTTATAAATTTGGATTGAGCAGGCATTCCCACATATTTTCAACAGCAGCATACGTTACATAACTCCACCATTTCTATTCAGAATATCATTAATAAATATAGTAAAATATTTCACATTTTTTCCAATAATGAAGTTTTTTTATTAATCAGTATATTTGAGTTTAAGCTAAATATTTGTTTTGATATTTTTTCTATATTTTCTGGAGGATAAAACTGAAATTGTATCCGGATTTGTATGGCTTGTTTAATGAAAGGGACATACTTTAAACAACATCTCATTTTCAATTGGTCGGAAATTAGAAATTGTAATCTGTATGAAGGCTATTTTGGAAAAAAGGATGAACCTTTCTTAATAATCTACTGGAGAACCATTTTGGGTTTAAGTATAACTTATGTGAGTGAAGGTTTTAGTGAGAGGTTTAAAGCTTTAATATTTAATAATTTTAGCCCACCAAACACATATTCATTATATAAATAGGCATGTTTAATTTTGTCTGGCTTAGCATTCCAAATAAAATGAAATATGTTTGCTCATATGATTTAAAAAATGAGTTGTCTGGTATTAGGCAGCGCCATTAGTAAGTAAGTAAACTGTGATAGGACCAAAAGTTAATCAATATATTTTTCCATAATTAGACAAGTATTTACCAATCCATGGTTGCAGAATCATGTCTATTTTTTCAAACGCTCTATTCAAATTGATTGTGGTAAGTTCATATTTTTGGAGATAGTATTCGTTTGGTATTCCTATGTCACCATCTGCCCATTTTATTGGTAAACTACAAAGTAGTGTAAACACTGTGTTTTTAACAATCCAATACATAATATGGTACACTTGTCATAATTAGGTTTTAGTGCAGAGAGGCTAGAAAAGTGATCTTCAATGAGACTGTGCAGGGATCCAGATTGCAAACCTGAGTCATCAGAATACATTGGCACTTTTGTTTTTATCCCCTGGATTTCTAACCGCTCAAATTTTTATAGCTAGCATTTCAATGACCATAATAAATAGATAGGGAGACAACGGACAGCCTTGTTTTACTCCTCTTAAAAGCTCAATGATTTCTGAGAAGTAAACATTATTTCCCATTTTACACCTGGGGTTGCTGTACATAAGTTTAACCCATTGTATGAGACATTCACCGAAATTAAAGTAATGCAGGCATTTATATATAAATTCTAGGCGTACTTTATCAAACACCTTTTCAAAATCTCCTATGAAGACAAAGCCTGGTATGTTTGATATTTTACCTTGGCAAATCAGTTAAGAACAATTTCTTATTTTCAATGACAGCCTAGGAACAGTAGGTTAACTGCCTCGTCCAGGGGAAGAATGACAGATTTTTTACCTTGTCAGCTAAGGGATTCGATCTTGCGGTTACTAGTCCAACGCTCTAACCACTTGGCTACCTGCCACCAATATTTCATGAAGTTGAAATGTTTCAAGTAATTGTCATATATTATCTCCAATATATCGTCCATGTAAAAAACCTGTCTGATCAGGATGAACAATATCTGGTAAAACCATTTTTATTCTTTGTGCTATGCATTTCGCCAGGATTTTCACAGAAATGTAAGAAACCTCCAGCTTTTTATATGGACTGGATCTTTATACTTACCACCTGGGTCCTGTTACAGTAGTAATTAAATCAAAACTTGTTGAGTACCTGAAAGTCTACCATTTTTTTAAGGCGTAATTAAAACATGCTAAAAATTGATCTTAAAGTACATAAAAAAAAGGTCTGATATCCCTCTCCTGGTATACTGTCAAGCCCTGGTGTATTTCCAGACTGAAAAGATTTTATTGACTGAAAAAGTTCCTCTTCTGTAAGGTGGCCTTCACAGGTCTGTAAATGTGTTAATTTTACATTATTATTTTATTAAGGAAATAAATCCTTACAGTTAACATCATTCAGTGGAAATGAAATCCACTAACATAGCATTGTGAATGACACCCCTTGTCAGCTGATTTAGACAACTAATAAATCAGAAGCAGCAGCACTGGAGGGTAGCACACCTCACCTTATCACACCTCACCACACCACATCACACCTTACCACACCTCACCTCACCACAGCTTACCTCACCTCACCTCACCACACCTTACCTTATCTCACCTTACCACACCTAACCACACCACACCTCACCTCACCACATCACACCTTACCTCACCTAACCACACCTCACCTTACCTCATCTTCCACACCTCAACTCACCTTACCACACCACACCTTACCTTACCACACCTCACCTCACTACACCTTACCACACCTCACCTCACCTCACTACACCTTACCACACCTCACCTCACCTCACTACACCTTCACACACCTCACGTCACCTCACCACACCTTACCACACCTCACATCACTACACCACACCTCAACTCACCTCACTACACCTTACAACAGCTCATGTCACCTCACCACACCTCAACTCACCTCACCTCACCTCACTTCATCTTACCACACCTCACGTCACTACACCTCACCTCACTACACCTCCCCTCATCACACCTCCCCTCACCACACATCACACCACACCTCACCACACCACCAACAACGTCACCACACCACACACAACGTCACCACACCACATACAACGTCACCATACCACACACAAGGTCACCACACACAAGGTCACCACACCACACACAACGTCACAACATCACACCACACCACACCATATAACGTCACCACACCACACAGACAACACAACACCCCACACCATGTCACCACACCACACATAGTGTCACCATATAAGGGTTCTGGCATGGCACTAGTTCTCTTGTCGTTCGAGAAATGTGCCTAGCCAATTCCACGACACGCCTGTGAACACAATGACATCACTGCTGCAGCCTGCAGTGCATGGAGGTCACATGCATAATGGTGGTCACCAATGGCACCCAATGGCACCCTATTCTCTGTATAGTTCACTACTTTTGGCCAGAGTCCTATGGGCCAAAGGGAACAGGGTGCCGTTTGGGGCTCAGCCTGGACTTGGCAGGTTAGAAAGGCTGTAAAAAGAAGCTATCTCAGGCAGTGGCACAACACAAGATAAGGGATACCTCCTGAATGGCACACTATTCCCTATATACCATACTACTTTTAACTAGGGCCCATAACACCAAATAGGGAATAGGGTGCCATTTGGGATACACCCAAGATAAGAAGAATGCACTCGGACATAACAGTCTCTTGACTCGTATCTGTATGTTATGACAGAGTGAAGCGGAAGTGTAATGAGAGAAGAGCTCTTAGGGTTTTATATCTCATGGTGTGCGTCCCAATTGCCTTCTATCTGAAGTTTGCACTTGCTCACTCCCTCTCGTTGATATAAGAAGCATCGACTTGATTTTAGCAGGGTGACCCGCCAAGAGTGAGCGGCCAAACAGGATTAGGGCTGAGGTTAGGGTTTTGTTTGGCTGCCCACTTTTGGCTGCTCCCGTGACTGCTGGAAATTAATCTGTCAACCAGCCAGCCCTAGTAACTAGAAACACTTGGTATTGTCCAAATTCCTTATAGATAAGGACTTGATGAGTTTGTTTAGAGTGTTGGTGAGTAAGTAGGCTTACCAGAGTTAGATTACAACACCTTCCAGTTTCTGAACTAAGATCTCTGAGTCATGAAGACCTCGGTCAAAAACATATCTGGGTAAATGGAATACCTCGGTCAACACATAATGTCTAGTTATTTTAAATACTTAGAAGTATTTGATGTGCACCTGATGATTAATTTGAGAGTTTTGAACATTTCACAGTAACTTTCCCAGATTTCCCTGGTTTTCCAGAATACCTGGTTACATTTCCTAGATTTTTATATCTTTATTTAACTAGGCAAGTCAGTTAAGAACAAATTCTTATTTTCAATGACAGCCTGGGAACAGTGCCTTGTTCAGGGGCAGAACTACAGATTTTTACCTTGTCAGCTCGGGGATTTGATCTTGCAACCTTCCAGGTAATTGTCCAACGCTCTAACCACTATGCTACCTGCTGCCCCCGCTTGGTCTTCCAACCATGATTTATAGGAAAACTGGGGAATTGTGGATAGGTTTGCCCGATAGGTACAATGTCATCCACAGAACAGTAAGAACTACAGATGCAAACTTCTGATAACTAGTTTTCACTTTCAAAAATGTTCTGTGGATGCCATTGGACCTACCGGGCAGTGCAAGTATTTGAAAGTATGTATTTCACTCAGTCTGGAGTCATGTCACTTGACTTGTTTTGGTTGTGTCCCAAATAGCATCCTATTCCCTACATAGTGCACTAGTTTTGACTAACATAAACAGAGCCCTATGGGCCCAGGACGAAGACTTGGTTGTGATTAACAGTACAGTAGTAGTGCCTGCAGATTGCCTGTAGATTCTAGTAATCTTTTGCACATGTTCTCGGGTGTATGTAATATACAGGTATACAGTACCTTCGGAAAGTATTCAGACCCCTTGACTTTATCCACATTTTGATACTTTACAGCGTTATTCTCAAATTGATTAAATTATATTTTTCCTCATCAGTCTACACACAATACCCCATAATGATAAAGCATAAACAGGTTTTTAGAAAATTTTAGCTTATTTATAAAAAAAATATCACATTTACGTTAAGTATTCAGACTCTTTACTCTGTACTTTGTTGAAGCACCTTTCACAGTGATTACAGCCTCGAGTCTTCTTGGGTATGACGCTACTAGCTTGACACACCTGTATTTGGGGAGTTTCTCCCATTCTTCTCTGCAGATCTTCTCAAGCTCTGTCAGGTTGGATGGGGCGCTTTGCTGCACAGCTATTTTCAGGTCTCTCCAGAGATGTTGGATTGGGTTCAAGTCCGGGCTCTGGCTAGGCCACTCAAGGACATTCAGAGACTTGTCCCGAAGCCACTCTTGCATTGTCTTGGCTGTGTGCTTAATAAGGTTGTTGTCCTGTTAGAAGATTAACCTTTTCCCCAGTCTGAGGTCCTGAGTGCTCTGGAGACGGATTTCATCAAGGATTTCTCTGTACTTTGCTCCGTTCATCTTTTCATCGATCCTGACTAGTCTCCCAGTCCCTGCCACTGAAAAACATCCCCACAGCATGATGCTGCCACCACCCTGCTTCACCGTAGGGATGGTTCCAGGTTTCCTCCAGAAATGACACTTGGCATTCAGGCCAAAGAGTTCAATCTTGGTTTCACCAGATCAGAGAATCTTGTTTGTCATGGTCTGAAAGTCTTTAGGTATCTTTTGATAAACTCCAAGCGAGCTGTCATGTGCTTTTTACTGAGGAGTGGCTTCCGTCTGGCCACTCTACCATAAAGGCCTGATTGGTGGAGTGCTGCAGAGATGGTTGTCCTTCTGGAAGGTTCTCCCGTCTTCACAGAGGAACTCTAGAGCTCTGTCAGAGTGACCATCGGGTTCTTGGTCAACTCCCTGACCAAGGCCCTTCTCCCCCGATTGCTCAGTTTGGCCTTGCGGCCAGCTCTAGGAAGAGTCTTGGTGGTTCCAAGCTTCTTCCATTTAAGAATGATGGAGGCCACTGTGTTCTTGGGGACCTTCAATGCTGCAGAAATGTTTTGGTACCCTTCCCTAGATCTGTGACTCGACACAATCCTGTCTTGGTGCTCTACGGACAATTCGTACGACCCCATGGCTTGGTTTTTGCTCTGACAATCACTGTCAACTGTGGGACCTTATATAGACAGGTGTTTGCCTTTCCAAATCATGTCCAATCAATTGAATATACCACAGGTGGACTCCAATCAAGTTGTAGAAATAGCTCAAGGTTGATCAATGGAAACAGGATGCACCTGAACAAAATTAGGAGTCTCATAGCAGAGGGTTTGAATACTTATGCAAATAATGCATTTCTGTTTTTTATTTTTAATACATTTGCAAAAATTCCAACAAAAACTGTTTTCGCTTTGTCATTATGGGGTATTGTGTGTAGATTGCTGAGGATTCATTTTTATAATCCATTTTAGAATAAGGCTGTAACGTAACAAAATGTGGAATAAGTCAAGGGGTGTAAATACTTTCCGTAGGCACTGTAAGTCAGGGTCAAATATCAATTAAACATGGGTGTGACTAATCATTTTGATGTGTGTTTTCAATAAAATGATTGACAAGACACTTTTGACACGGCAGCATGTTCAACAGGGCATTCTATTTGTATCATTTTAAACATAATTCATAAATGCTTGGCTTGGTCATAAGATAAAGATATTTTAAGTTACTAGTACCTAATAAGGCATCATCTGTTCTGTGGACTTCAAAGTCCAGTTATCTGTTCTGTTCTGTGGACTTTAAAGTCCAGTTATCTGTTCTGTGGACTGTATAGTTGTAACGCCCTGGCCATAGAGAGGGGTTTTTTGTTCTTTATTTTGGTTAGGCCAGGGTGTTACATTGGGTGGGCGTTCTATGTTTATTTTTCTATGTTGGTTTGTTTCTTTGGTTTGGCCGTGTGTGGCTCCCAATCAGGCACAGCTGTAGTTCGTTGTTGCTGATTGGGAGTCACACATAAGTAGCCTGTTTTTCCTTTGGGTTTTGTGGGTGATTGTATTCTGTTAGTGTGTTTTCCTGACAGGACTGTTTTGCTGTCGTCTTTGGTTTATTTTTGTAAAGTGTTCTCTTTTTCAATTAAAATTCTAATGATGAACACATCCTCCGCTGCACCTTGGTCTAATTCTGACGACGGCCGTTACAATAGTCCAGTTATCTGTTCTATTCTGTGGACTTGAAAGTCCAGTCATCTGTTCTGTTCTGTGGACTTTAAAGTCCAGTCATCTGTTCTGTTCTGTGGACTTTAAAGTCCAGTCATCTGTTCTATTCTGTGGACTTTAAAGTCCAGTCATCTGTTCTGTTCTGTGGACTTTAAAGTCCAGTCATCTGTTCTATTCTGTGGACTTTAAAGTCCAGTCATCTGTTCTATTCTGTGGACTTGAAAGTCCAGTCATCTGTTCTGTTCTGTGGACTTTAAAGTCCAGTCATCTGTTCTGTTCCTTGGACTTTAATAGTCCAGTCATTGAAATGTTGGTCATGAAAACATGAAAGAAAGTATATATGTTTAATTGGGCTTCATATCATACCATGGTTAAATGTGTGTTGTCACTCCAATATGTGCAATACACGTGACTTGAAGTGCCTTGAAGTGACTTCATGATCCAACAGAACTAAAACAATGCCAGGCAATACTGTATATGTCAAAGTCTCAGGGACATAAAGATAACATATCTCTCTAAGTGGGGCTCGTAGCACATCACAGGGACTAGTTTTGCCAAGGCCAGCCGAATGACTTCACCCTTTCACTAAGTCAGTCATAGAAAAGCTTTGCATCTATTGGGAAAGTGTCAAACCTCTGAGCACACTAACCCTAACCTTAACCCTCCTCCCTCTTGGTTTGAGCACACTAACCCTAAAGCCAACCTTAATACTCTTACTCCTCTTCCACCTCCTCCTCCCCACCTCCACCTCCTCTACTTCATCCCCACCTCCTCCTCCTCTTCTCCCACCTCCACCTCCTCTACCTCATCCCCACCTCCTCCTCCTCTTCTTCCTCCTCCACCTCATCCCCATCCCCACCTCCTCATCTCCACCTCCTCCTCCTCTTCTTCCACCTCCACCTCCTCCACCTCATCTCCACCTCCTCTTCTTCCACCTCCACCTCCTCCACCTCATCCCCACCTCCTCCTCACCTCTTCCACCTCCTCCAACTCCTCCCCACCTCCTCCTCCTCTTCCACCTCCTCTACATGCAACGACGGCACTCGCTTGTTTTGTAGATGGACAAACCAGTTGTCCTGGCAGATCTAAAACTGCATAGTTGTGTTCACAGCCCGCAGTCCCAAATGGAGCCCTATTCTCTATCAACCCTCCTATCAACCCTCCTCTCTAGTGCGCTACTTGAGACCAGTGTTATTCCCTATCAATTGTACTACTTTAGACCAGGGTTAATCAGTATACATTATACTACTTTAGACCAGGGTTATTCCCTATACATTATACTACTTTAGACCAGGGTTATTCCCTATAAATTATACTACTTTAGACCAGGGTTATTCCCTATACATTATACTACTTTAGACCAGGGCTATTCCCTATACATTATACTACTTTAGACCAGGGCTATTCCCTATACTACTTAAGACCAGGGCTATTCCCTATACTACTTTAGACCAGGGCTATTCCCTATACATTATACTACTTTAGACCAGGGCTATTCCCTATACTACTTTAGACCAGGGTTATTCCCTATACATTATACTACTTTAGACCAGGGCTATTCCCTATACATTATACTACTTTAGACCAGGGTTATTCCCTATACATTATACTACTTTAGACCAGGGCTATTCCCTATACTACTTTAGACCAGGGTTATTCCCTATACATTATACTACTTTAGACCAGGGCTATTCCCTATACATTATACTACTTTAGACCAGGGTTATTCCCTATACATTATACTACTTTAGACCAGGGCTATTCCCTATACATTATACTACTTTAGACCAGGGCTATTCCCTATACATTATACTACTTTAGACCAGGGCTATTCCCTATACTACTTAAGACCAGGGCTATTCCCCATACTACTTTAGACCAGGGCTATTCCCTATACATTATACTACTTTAGACCAGGCCTATTCCCTATACTACTTTAGACCAGGGCTATTCCCTATACATTATACTACTGTAGACCAGGGCTATTCCCTATACTACTTTAGACCAGGGCTATTCCCTATATATTATACTACTGTAGACCAGGGCTATTCCCTATACTACTTTAGACCAGGGCTATTCCCTATACTACTTTAGACCAGGGCTATTCCCTATACATTATACTACTGTAGACCAGGGCTATTCCCTATACATTATACTACTTTAGACCAGGGCTATTCCCTATACATTATACTACTGTAGACCAGGGCTATTCCCTATACATTATACTACTGTAGACCAGGGCTATTCCCTATACATTATACTACTGTAGACCAGGGCTATTCCCTATACATTATACTACTGTAGACCAGGGCTATTCCCTATACATTATACTACTGTAGACCAGGGTTATTCCCTACACATTATACTACTTTAGACCAGGGCTATTCCCTATACATTATACTACTGTAGACCAGGGCTATTCCCTATACATTATACTACTGTAGACCAGGGTTATTCCCTACACATTATACTACTTTAGACCAGGGCCCCATAGGGAACAAGGTGCCATTTGGGATATAACCTCAAACAACAGCATGAATGCACCTCAGTAACAGACTGCAACAATTTGTTTTATCCAATGTGTTTTTTTATCAAGAAAATAATCATCTTCTACTAATTAAAGCTATTGGTAATAATACTTCACTTGATGGCAATATTATGGTGATGTGTCCAGTCTGTTCTCTGCTGGTGCATCATAGACTGCTTAGTAATGAAGCTTTTTGTTTTTTACACCCCCCCCCCCCCCCCCCCCCCCGAGTCATTGCATTACTCATGCTCTCACAGTATTATGCAATCAAGCTGTATGCATTAGGTCAGGATTTAACAGTGCACAGAGCTTGAGTTTCCTATTGAATAGTCATCTCACAGAATAAGTACGAGTATTATAAAATGGACATTTGTTATTTAAAATTAAAATAAATGCAAATGTCCAATTCTGCACGTTTCTAAACACCTTTTCTACCAACCTTCCACAGGAGGTTGGTGGCAACTTAATTGGGGAGGATGGGCTCTTGGTAATGGCCGGAGCGGTATGAGTGGAAAGGTACCAAACACATGGTATCTATGTGTTTGATGCTATTCCGTTTGCTCCGTTCCAGCAATTATTATGGTGAAACCCAAGGAGGCTATGTATGCAGAGCACAAGTGAAACAAAGATTCCTTGACCTTCATGTCTGTAGGCCTAGTGAAGATAAGGGCATGCATACAGGGAGGTGGAACACACAGTTCTGCTCAAGACCTCACTGCAGGGTCAAAGCCCTTCAGCAACAAACACTCTTGGGCACCCAGCTCTGGTCAAAAGTAGTACACTATGTAGGGAATAGGCTGCCATTTTTGAACGCAGGCTTACAGTTCCCAGTTGACGTACCTCTCCTCCGGGCCATAAACCTCCCAGTCAACCAGGTACTGGAAGACCCCTGCCACGTGATCGAACACTTAGGAGGCGTCTCACCATGTACGCCGGATGGACATCGATGACACAGAGAGGAGGGGTGGGCCTGGAAACAGAAGACAAAGGGCTGTGAGACACGGGTTTAATCCTAGACACATGGAGAAAAAATATATATTTTTTATTTCACCTTTATTTAACCAGGTAGACTAGTTGAGAACAAGTTCTCATTTGCAACTGCGACCTGGCCAAGATAAAGCACAGCAGTTCGACACATACAACAACACAGGGTTACACATGGAATAAAGAAACATACAGTTAATAATACAGTACAAAAAAAGAAAACAAAAAGTCTATAAACAGTGAGTGCAAATGACCTAAGATAAGGGAGTTAAGGCAATAAATAGGCCATGGTGGCGAATAATTACAATATAGCAATTAAACACTTGAATGGTAGATGTGCAGAAGATGTGCAAGTAGAGATACTGGGGTGCAAAGTAGCAAGATAAATAAATAAATACAGTATGGGGATGAAGTAGTTGGATAGGCTGTTTACAGATTGGCTATGTACAGGTGCAGTGATCTGTGAGCTGCTATGACAGCTGGTGCTTGAAGCTAGTGAGGGAGATATGAGTCTCCAGCTTCAGTGATTTTTGCAGTTCGTTCCAGTCATTTGCAGCAGCGAACTGGAAGGAAAGGCAGCCAAAGGAGGAATTGGCTTTGGGGGTGACCAGTGAGATATACCTGCTGGAGCGCGTGCTACGAGTGGGTGATGCTATGGTGACCAGTGAGCTGAGATAAGGCGCGGCTTTAACTAGCAGAGACTTATAGATGACCTGGAGCCAGTGGGTCTGGCGACGAGAGTGAAGCGAGGGCCAGCCAGCGAGAGCGTACAGGTTGCAGTATATGGGGCTTTGGTGACAAAATGGATGGCACTGTGATAGACTGCATCCAATTTGTTGAGTAGAGTGTTGGATGCTATTTTATAAATGAGCAGCATGAGTGAAGGATGCTTTGTTGCGAAATAGGAAGCCGATTCTAGATTTAATTTTGGATTGGAGATGCTTAATGTGAGTCTGGAAGGAGAGTTTACAGTCAAACCAGACACCTAGGTATTTGTAGTTATCCACATATTCTAAATCAGAGCCGTCCAAAGTAGTGATGCTGGACAGGCGGCAGGTGCGGGCAGTGATCGGTTGAAGAGCATGCATTTAGCTTTACTTGCATTTAAGAGCAGTTGGAGGCCACGGAAGGAGAGTTGTATGGCATTGAAGCTCGTCTGGAGGTTAGTTAACAGTGTCCAACGAAGGGCCAGACGTATACAGAATGGTGTCGTCTGCGTAGAGGTGGATCAGAGAATCACCAACAGCAAGAGCAACATCGTTGATGTATACAGAGAAGAGAGTCGGCCCGAGAATTGAACCCTGTGGCACCCCCATAGAGACTGCCAGAGCATGGCCAGCCGTAGAAAAATGATTATTAAAATTCTCAATTATAGTGGATTTATCGGTGGTGAGAGTGATTCCTAGACTCAGTGCAGTGGGCAGCTGGGAGGAGGTGCTCTTATTCTCCATGGACTTTACAGTGTCCCAGAACTTTTTTGAGTTTGTGCTACAAGATGCAAATTTCTGCTTGAAAAAGCTAGCCTTAGCTTTCTTAACTGCCTGTGTATATTGGTTCCTAACTTCCCTGAAAAGTTGCATATCACGGGGGCTATTCAATGGTAATGCAGAACACCACCAGATGTTTTTGTGCTGGTCAAGGGCAGTCAGGTCTAGAGAGAACCAAGGGCTATATCTGTTCCTAGTTCTACATTTTTTGAAAGGGGTATGCTTATTTAAAATGGTGAGGAAGGCACTTTTAAGAATGACCAGGCATCCTCTACTGACGGGATGAGGTCAATATCCTTCCAGGATACCCGGGCCAGGTCGATTAGAAAGGTTTTAGGGAGCGTTTGACAGTGATGAGGAGTGTTCGTTTGACCGCGGACCCATTACAGATGCAGGAAATGAGGTAGTGATCACTGAGATCTTGGTTGAAAACAGCAGAGGTATATTTGGAGGGAAAGTTGGTTAGGATGATATCTATGAGGGTGCCAGTGTTTACAGATTTGGCGTTGTACCTGGTGGGTTCATTGATCATTTGTGTGAGATTGAGGGCATCAAGCTTAGATTGTAGGATGGCCGGGGTGTTAAACATGTCCCAGTTTAGGTCACCTAGCAGCACAAGCTCTGAAGATAGATGGGGGGCAATCAGTTCACATACGGTGTCCAGGGCACAGCTGGGGGCAGAGGGTGGCCTATAGCAAGTGGCAACGGTGAGAGACTTGTTTCTGGAAAGGTGGATTTTTAAAAGTAGAAGCTTGAATTGTTTGGGTACAGACCTGGATAGTAAGACAGAACTCTGCAGGCTCTCTCTGTAGTAGATTGCAACTCTGACCCCTTTGGCAGTTCTATCTTGTCGGAAAATGTTATAGTTAGGGATGGAAATTTCAGGGGTTTTGGTAGTCCTCCTGAGCCAGGATTCAGACACGGCTAGGACATCCGGGTTGGCAGAGTGTGCTAGGGCAGTGAATAAAACAAACTTAGGGAGGAGGCTTTTAATGTTAACATGCATGAAACCAAGGCTTTTACGGTTACAGAAGTGAACAAATGAGAGTGCCTGGGGAATAGGAGTGGAGCTAGGCACTGCAGGGCCTGGGTTAACCTTCACATCACCAGAGGAACAGAGGAGGACTAGGATAAGGGTACGGCTAAAAGAACTGGTCGCCTAGTACGTTCAGAACAGAGAGTAAAAGGAACAGATTTCTGGGCGTGGTAGAATAGATTCAAGGCTTAATGAACAGACAAAGATATGGTAGGATGTGAATACAGTGGGGGTAAACCTGTGCATAGAGTGACGATGAAAGTGATATTGTCTCTAGGAATATCATTTAAACCAGGTGATGTCACCGAATGTGTTGGAGGTGGAATTAAAGTGTTCACTAAGGCGTACTGAGCAGGGCTAGAGGCTCTACAGTGATATAAGGCAAATACTAACCAAAACAGCAATGGACAAGGCATATTGATGTTAGGGAGAGGCATGCATAGCAGAGTAATCATGAGAGTCCAGTGAGTGGCTTCAGGCAGCTAGAGGGCCGGGGCTAGCAGCTAGCAGAAGGGCCTTAGAAGGAAGTCGCGACTGAAGAAAGTTTGTTGTGGCCCCCTCGTGCTGAATATGTCGGCAGACAGATCAGCAGGGCTCCATGTGGTAAACCAAGTCAATTGGCAAAATAGGTATAGTGGGCGAAAAATTTGTCCGATGGGCCTCTTAAGCTAACAGTCCAGTGTGCTCTAGACAGCTAACGTTAGCCGGCCACAGCTAGCAGTAAAGTTGGGTGAATACAGAGGGTATGGGGTAACAAAAGATGAACAACCGTGGGGCTAATGACTCTAGAGATGGGGAACGGACCGATGAAATGGTGGGGAAAGTTTACGGGACTCCACCTGGAGGGGCAGGTCCCGGGTGGAGAGCCATAACCTCTGCCCAAGTTGATGGTGTGGAGCGAGGGTTCGGTGGCAATCCGCTTGTCGCGTATACCTGGAAGTGGTCTTCAACAGAGCGGCCCGGGCTCTCTTCCAGGTATGGCGACAGCGGTGGATGAACATCTGGGCAGAGGGATTGCTGACTTTCTCCTCTTGCTCGGGGAAGAGCGGAGGCTGATATCCCAAGGAACACTCGAAAGGCGAGAGACACGTGGCATAGCAAGGAAGGGTTTTGCAGGCGTACTCAACCCATACCAGTTGCTGACTCCAGGTGGTAGGATTGGCTGAGACTAGGCAGCGATTCAACATGTCGCAGAGAACATCATTCACCAGAGCCCGGAACGCAGCAGGGGCGTTGGTAAGGCCAAAGGGCATGACCAGATATTCGTAGTGGCCGCTGGCCATGTTGAAGGCGGTCTTCCACTTGTCCCCCTCTCGAATCCACACCAGCCGGTAGGCGTTTTGTAGATCCAGCTTGGAGAAAACAGTGGCCCCCTGGAGCGGCTCGAAGGCCGAGGAAATGAGTGGAAGAGGGATGGATAAATCCTGCAGCTAGGGAGTCCCCAATGTAGGTCTCCATAGACTTGGTCTCTGGTCCTGACAGAGAATACAGACATCCCCGGGGCGGCGGGGTGCTAGGGAGAAGGTCAATCCCGCAGTCATAGGGGCGGTGGGGCAGAAGGGAAGTGGCCCGGGACTTGCTGAACACCTCCCGGAGGTTCTGGTACTCCGCGGGAATGGCGGAGAGGTCTGTAGCAGCTTCCGAGCCCCTAGGAAGACGACTCGGGGCAGATTGCGCCGACTTCAGACAATGGGCGAGGCAGAATGGACTCCAGCCCATGATAGCACCCGTAGACCAGTTGATGAGGGGATTGTGTCGCTGGAGCCAGGAGAATCCCAAAACCATGGGAATCTGGGGGGACTTGATGAGCAGGAATTGAATGGTCTCGCTGTGATTCCCTGACACACGTAGGTTGATGGGAGTGGAGTCATGGGTGACCTGACCTATAGAGCGCCCGTCCAGCCCTCTAACATCCATGGGAATGGAAAGGGGCTGAGTGGGGATGTTCAGCTCGGAAGCCAGTGTGGCATCCAAAAATCTCTCATCGGCTCCAGAGTCAATGAGGACCCGGAGAGATTTGGACTGCTTTCCCCACAGCAGAATGACATGAAAAGGGGTGTGAGTAAGGGAAGCAGAACATTTTTTCATATGGCCCACCAGAGTACCTCCCCTACCGGTGAGCCTGGTCTTTTACCGGGCAATAGGACACAAAATGACCAAAAGTCCCGCAATACAGACAGCTCCTTGTGTTGATCCTGTGTTGCTGTTCCACTGGCGACAGCCCAGCTCTGCCTAGTTGCATAGACTTGGGAAACAGTGCCTCGGCCATCTTCGGTGACCCTCGAGGAACGTCGGGAAACCTCGGGTGCTCTCGGCAACGGGACCATCGGGGACTTCCGGGATGACTCTGAGGCAAGGTGGAATCCCTGGACGTGCGAGCGAAATCAAATTTCCTCTCCGTCTGTCATTCCCACAATCGCCCATCGATGTGGATGGTCAAAGCAATGAGGGAGTCAAGTAACTCCCGAGCAGCCAGCTCGTCCTTAACTTCCTCTGAGACACCGTGCAGGAACATGTCGAACAGTGCTTCCTGGTTCCACGCACTCTCCGCTGCCAACGTGCAGAAACCCACCGCATAGTCGGCCACCCTGTGGGCGTCCCGCCGGAGCTGGATTAGTTTACGGGTAGCTTCTCTCCCGGAGAACGGGGCATCAAAAACCTACCTCACCTCTCCCAAGAACTCTTCCAGACTCAAGCATATGGCCGGCTGTTGTTCCCCTATGGCGGTAACTCAGGTGAGAGCCCACCCAGACATCACCGTGATGAGGTAGGCTGTCTTGGAGCGATCCGAGGGGAAGAAGAAGGGCTGAAGCTCGAAAATGAGGGAACATTGAGCTAAAAACGCTCGACGGGTACTCTGCTCTCCATTAAAGCGTTCCGGGAGATGTAAACGGGGCTCCGGGAAGGTGGAGTGGACCCCCTCCATCAGCCCACGAAGCAATTCCTTGTGCCTACCAAAGGAAGCTCCTTTGGAGGAGATGACGTTGCACAGCTGGCCCGGGTCTGCTGGGTCAGTCATGGCCAGTTCGTACTATCAGGTATGAAGGTAATTCCCAGATGCAGACAACGTCGAATTAACAATGGTTTAATAATCCAACAGGGGCAGGCAATAGACAGGTTAAGGCAGGCAGGGGTCAGTAACCAGAGGTGGGGTAAAGGTAGAGGTCGGCAGGGAGGCTCAGGGTCAGGGGCAAGCAGAGTGGTCAGGCAGGTGGGTCCGGAGTCAGAACAGGCAAGGGTCAAAACCAGGAGGGCGAGAAAAAGAGAGACTGGGAAAAGCAGGAGCTGAGACAAAAATGATGGTTGGCTTGACAAACAAAACGAACTGGCAACAGACAAACAGAGAACACAGATCTAAATACATAGGGGATAATGGGGAAGATGGGCGACACCTGGAGGGGGGTGGAGACAATCACAGACAGGTGAAACAGATCAGGGTGTGACTATATATAATATATGTATATATATACAAAAATAACAAATACATATATTTTAATTACCCTACCAACTAACCTTACACTCATTAAAACCCATCAACTTATTATAATTTTTTTTAATTTTAACCTTTATTTAACTAGGCAAGTCAGTTAACCTGTTATGGCTAGGGGGCAGTATTCTCACGGCTGGATAAAAAACGTACCCGATTTAATCTGGTTACTACTCCTGCCCAGTAACTAGAATATGCATATAATTATTGGCTTTGGATAGAAAACACCCTAAAGTTTCTAAAACTGTTTGAATGGTGTCTGTGAGTATAACAGAACTCATATGGCAGGCAAAAACCTGAGACGATTTCATGCAGGAAGTGGCCTGTCTGACAAGGTGTCGTTCTTCTTGTCTCTGTTTATTGAAGAGTGAGGATCTTAGCTGTCCCGTGACACTTCCTACGGCTGCCATAGGTTCTCAGAAGGCGGCAAAATGCTGAATCGTGGCTTTGCAGGCTCTGGCTGAAACAAAGTAGAGCGTTTGGGTAGTGGCTGGTTACAGTACTGTGAGACTCAGGCTCATGCCCGCGTCGACCGAAAGCTTTGTTTTCTTTCCTCTGTTTAGCTAAATGGACATTCCCGGTCAGAATATTATCGCTTTTTTACGCGAAAAATGGCATAAAAATGGATTTTAAACAGCGGTTGACATGCTTCGAAGTACGGTAATGGAATATTTAGATTTTTTTTGTCACGAATTGCGCCATGCGTGCGACGCTTCTTTACCATTCGGATAGTGTCTGGGACGCACGAACAAAACGCCGCTATTCGGATATAACGATGGATTATTTTGGACCAAACCAACATTTGTTATTGAAGTAGCAGTCCTGGGAGTGCATTCTGACGAAGACAACAAAAGGTAATCAAACTTTTATAATAGTAAATCTGATATTGGTGAGTGCTAAACTTGCCGGGTGTCTAAGTAGCTAGCCCGTGATGCCTGGGCTATGTACTTAGAATATTGCAAAATGTGCTTTCACCAAAAAGCTATTTTAAAATGGGACATATCGAGTGCATAGAGGAGTTCTGTATCTATAATTCTTAAAATAATTGTTATGCTTTTTGTGAACGTTTATCGTGAGTAATTTAGTAAATTGTTAGCAAATTCCCCGTAAGTTTGCGGGGGGTATGCTAGTTCTGAACGTCACATGCTAATGTAAAAAACTGTTTTTTGATATAAATATGAACTTGATTGAACAAAACATGCATGTATTGTATAACATAATGTCCTAGGTGTGTCATCTGATGAAGATCATCAAAGGTTAGTGCTGCATTTAGCTGTCTTCTGGGTTTTTGTGACATTATATGCTAGCTTGAAAAATGGGTGTCTGATTATTTCTGGCCTGGTACTCTGCTGACATAATCTAATGTTTTGCTTTCGCTGTAAAGCCTTTTTGAAATCGGACAGTGTGGTTAGATAAAGGAGAGTCTTGTCTTTAAAATGCTGTGAAATAGTGATATGTTTGAAAAATTGAAGTTTTCGTATTTTTGAGGAATTTGTAATTCGCGCCACGCCTATCATTGGATATTGGAGCAGGTGTTCCGCTAGCGGAACGTCTAGATGTAAGAGGTTTTAAGAACAAATTCTTATTTACAATGATGACCTACCCCGTCAAACCCGGACCACGCTGGGCCAATTGTGCGCCGCTCTATGGGACTCCCAATCACATCCGGATGTCATATTCCACTACCTCAACCCTATCTGATCCTTCCCCATGCCAACGGCTGAGAGGACGGGACACTACCACTCAACCACAGGAGGCTGCTGAGGGAAGAAAGGCTCATAATAATGTCCGGAACGGAGCAAATGGAATGGCATCAAACACCTGGCAACCATGTGTTTAATGTATTTTATACCATTCCACCTATTCCGCTCCACTCATTAACATGAGCCAATTCTCCCCAATTAAGGTGCCACCAACCTCCTGTGCATTCAACACGTGCTGTAACTCTTCTGAAGTCAAATCTCGTACCCCCAAGTACTTCTCTACAGCTGCCACCATAAGGTTAACACACAAATGTATCCACCGAAACTACACAATCCTCTGTCCCATGCCCTGCTGCACATTTCCCACATCGTGGAGTCTCCCTCCTACACACTGCTACGACATGGCCATAAACGTTTCCCCTGAAACAGCGCAGTGGATTCGCCACACGTGCTCTAATAGTATATCTGATATATCCTAACTTTACCTTGTCATGTTGTTTTACTTTCTTTCCTTTCTCTGCTTTTAACTATGGGACCTGGGGTCCCATCATGCTCTCTGTTTTGTTGCTTCCACGCCACTCAGGAGAGCTGCCTTCTGATTGGTGGAGGGGCCTGAAGAGCTGGACTCTGGTTGGTAGAGACGCCTGGAGAGCTGGACTTTGATTGGTGGAGAGGCCAACTCCAGGCATTCTCTCTATCTATGCTGCATCAGAATTTGTTTTTCACGACTGCAAGCTAATTAACGGCATGAAAAGAGGGATAGATGGAGAAATAATGCCAGACATCTACCTGAGGGGATAGATGGAGGAATAATGCCATCTATCAGAGGGGATAGATGGAGGAATAATGCCATCTATCAGATGGGATAGATGGAGGAATAATGCCATCTATCAGAGGGGATAGATGGAGGAATAATGCCATCTATCAGAGGGGATAGATGGAGGAATAATGCCAGACATCAGAGGGGATAGATGGAGGAATAATGCCATCTATCAGAGGGGATAGATGGAGGAATAATGCCATCTATCAGAGGGGATAGATGGAGGAATAATGCCATCTATCAGATGGGATAGATGGAGGAATAATGCCATCTATCAGATGGGATAGATGGAGGAATAATGCCATCTATCAGAGGGGATAGATGGAGGAATAATGCCATCTATCAGATGGGATAGATGGAGGAATAATGCCATCTATCAGAGGGGATAGATGGAGGAATAATGCCATCTATCAGAGGGGATAGATGGAGGAATAATGCCATCTATCAGAGGGGATAGATGGAGGAATAATGCCATCTATCAGATGGGATAGATGGAGGAATAATGAGAGACCATTTATCTGAGCTCTAGCCACCATCGTCATCCTCTGATCAGTTACCGTAGCTGCTTTCCAAATAGAACCCTATTCCCTATGTAGTGCACTTATTTTGATCCATTGATCCACCTGATGTACCCTATCTATGATGTACCCTATCAATGACGTACCCTATCTATAATATATCCCATCTATGATAGGGTGCTATTTGGGATGCAGCCATTATAACAATGGTATGTATGACATGACAACGACAGGAGAGTTGGCTACAGTATATATACAGAATGGCACCAGGCTAACATTGTAATAAAAGCTTATGGTCTTATATTATCTGAAATATTGTAACAGTGTTCAAAAAATAAATGCCTGTATGTTTTTCACTAATCTTGTTCCCAGCTGGCTCTCTCTCTATATATATATATATTTGGTAGCTATTGAGCTTGGGGACAAGGTTAGTTTTTCACTGAACAGGAATCAAGTTGTTTGATAATGGAAGATTATTGCTTTGGGTTGGTTCTGCCTGTTTCTGCTGCATAGAGAAGCCCAGCCCACAACCTTCTAACCAGAACTCGTAAATAGTTCAAATGAGGACAATCTAGAGTTTGTTTCCATCGTTATCAAGAAGTCATTTATGAGCATATTATGGAAACTTATCTTTGTTGGGGTTTTTTAGACAACTTTTTTTTACAACTTTTTTTTTTTTACTATCCAAGGCCACTGAGTATTCACCACAAGGTTTAGTTCTATTCTCGATTACAGATCAAGGTTTCACTTTACGTGTGTGTGTGTGTGTGTGTGTGTGTGTGTGTGTGTGTGTGTGTGTGTGTGTGTGTGTGTGTGTGTGCGTGGTAGGAGCTTGCGTGTGTTTAAAGGCAATCTCTCTAAAAACGTCAGTAATGATTTTGTCATTTTGCTCCTCCTGATATAACTTCAGATGTCCTTCCAAGGCCGCTGAGCCTTCACCAATAGAAACAAGGTCCAGTTCTCAATTTCTAAAGACAATTTCTAAAGACTTCAGTGATGATTTTTCTCATTCTGTTGTACCTTCCAAAGCCACAATATTTAGTTGTCTTCTCCATTACATATCGAGGTTTAGCTTAACTTAGTCTGTAAACATGTTTTTATTACCAGGCTGTTACTCACTTCTCGTTAGAGATCAAACCGATTCCTCTATCCACCCCCACCCTTAAAATACCTCTCTATTTAAATGCAATACTTCTCTCTTTGAATACAGCTCAGCTATGCAGCGCCGCCCTCATTTCTCATAAAACAGGAGTCAAGGGCATTATATACAGCCTTGCCAATAGCAGAATAGGCCCGCTGGCCTCACCACCATTGTAATCTGATAGAAAGAAGGGCCATTGGAGTGTTTTCTATGAAAGGTGCAGTAAACCACGTTTCCATCCACACTTTTTAAACCAGTAAAGTCATACTATATATAAAAAATCATGATAGCTGTGATGGAAACAGGAAGTTTGGGTACAATTTTATAAATGCCAACAGATACAGTAATTTGTTCAATCGACATGGTGGGATCTTATGCGAGAAATGGCGGTGGAAACGCCTTCATGTCAAATATTGATATACTAACCATCATACCGAAGTGAAGTTGACAAGTGATGATATGGTGTGTGTTCCTCCCACTACGACTCAGGAAAGCATGAAGTTTATTAGGCTACAGATTAAATAAATTATGATGAACTTCACAGGGTGGGGAAAATGAACAGTGATGAGCTTGATGCTCCTTTGTTATAAATATCGAGGGTCTTATTCTGGTGACGTGAAGATCAATGATTGACTGCCGTTTGACAAATACAAGTATTCTCACTCTTATCCATAATAATCTCAAGATGTTGGCTAGAGAGCACGTACCAAGACCAGAGTGGGCACATTTGCTATATAACGCAACAGTTTTTTTGTGACAAAACTATCGATAGAGTTGAAAATGAGATGGAAACACAATTAACTTTATATTTTTATTCAGTACATGAAAACCGAAGTGTTCAAACTAATTCCTCTACCCTCAAAATATGTTATTTTCATGTCGCACTGATTTTAATCTGCAACAAATCAGTTTGATGGAAGCAGATTTTTGAATATTTGCATGAAAATCTGTTCGCCAATTGGATGGAAACAATATACTCATTTTCCCAACAGAGATGTGTTCACATCAAATTGACTTGTTGTGGATAAAAGGCTGTGTGTGATGACGTAGTGCACATAAAAATGAGTTTTGCCGTTACATTTCCGTGTACCGAATGAAAAAGGCAATTGAAATGGGTTTCCATCGCATTTTCAGCTCTACGGATGGTTTTGTCACAAAAAATGTTGCGTTATATAGCGAATGTGCCTACTCTGGTCTATCGTCGGATGGGGCCACAGTGTCTCCCGACCCCTCCTGTCTCAGCCTCCAGTATTTATGCTGCAGTAGTTTATGTGTCGGGGGACTAGGGTCAATCTGTTATATCTGGAGTATTTCTCCTCTCTTATCCGGTGTCCTGTGTGAATTTAAGTATGCTCTCTCTAATTCTTTCTTTCTTTCCCTCTCTCTTTCTCTCTCTCTCTCTCTCTCTCAGAGGACCTGAGCCCTAGGACCATGCCTCAGGACTACCTGGCCTGATGACTCCTTGCTGTCCCCAGTCCACCTGGCTGTGCTGCTGCTCCAGTTTCAACTGTTCTGCCTGAGGCTCTGTAACCCTGACCTGTTCACCGGACGTGCTACCTGTCCCAGACCTGCTGTTTTCAACTCTCTAGAGACAGCAGGAGTGGTAGAGATACTCTGAATGATCAGCTATGAAAAGCCAACTGACATTTACTCCTGAGGTGCTGACCTGTTGCACCCTCGACAACCACTGTGATTATTAATATTTGACCCTGCCGGTCATCTATGAACATTTTAACATCTTGGCCATGTTCTGTTATAATCTCCACCCGGCACAGCTGGAAGAGGACTAGCCACCCCTCCTCGCCTAGTTCCTCTCTAGGTTTCTTCCTAGGTTCTGGCCTTTCTAAGGAGTTTTTCCTAGCCACTGTGCTTCTACACCTGCATTGCTTGCTGTTTGGGGTTTTAGGCTGGGTTTCTGTACAGCACTTTGTGACATCAGCTGATGTAAGAAGGGCTTTAGAAATACATTTGATTTGATTTGTCACAGCTCACAGATACAGTGTGGTTAGGCTAGTCTACATGCTGAGGTTATTATGGATAAGAGCAGGATTATTTTTATTTGTCAAATGGCAGCCAAGCATCGATCATCATGTCACCAGAATAAGACCCTCAATATTTATTGGAAAGGAGCATCAAGCTCATCACCGTGCACTTTCACCACCCTGTGAAGTTCATCGTAACTTATTTAATATATAACCTAATAAACTGCATGGTTTCCTGACGAGTCGTTGTGGGAGGAGGACCACACAACATGTCATCGCGTGACTCCAAGTTTACTTTGATATGATGGTTATTATATTAATTTTTGCACACATGGTTGTCATACAGTAGGTACATTCTGGATGAAACAATGCAGAAAATACACATTTTCCTAACTGCATGTTCTACTGTCACTTTGCCCATTTAATACATGTAAATGGCCTCTAAACTACACATCCAAAACACTGGTACATTTATCTACCACTCAATTTCAGCTGTCTTCACTGTCACTGTGCTCTAGCGATTGGGGCTAAAAAACAGATTGCCCTACTTTACTATGTTATTATCTTAAATGTTCTTGGAATTCAACAAACTCATCTGGCTGCTGCTGCTGCCATTCAGACCAGAATAGAGGTCTGGTGTTGGGGTTGGTTGGGTCTGGCAAGTCGTGTGGTTACTACTAAAACACATGATTGTAAGCTCACTCACGTGTCACAGTTTCACAACAGTTTGTGTAAACAATGAAATAATTCCCATGAGCACTCAACACAGTAGCTAGTTATCTTCCTACAGCAGGCATCATTAGTTATTTTCCTACAGCTGGCACCATTAGTTACCTTCCTACAGCTGGCACCATTAGTTACCTTCCTATAGCTGGCACCATTAGTTATCTTCCGACAGCTGGCACCATTAGTTACCTTCCTACAGCTGGCACCATTAGTTACCTTTCTATATCTTGCACCATTAGTTACCTTCCTATAGCTGACACCACTATCTAGCGTCGTATATCTGGCACCATTAGTTACCTTCCTATAACTGGCACCGTTAGTTATCTTCCTATAGCTGGCACCATTAGTTACCTTCCTATAGCTGGCACCGTTAGTTATCTTCCTATAGCTGGCACCATTAGTTACCTTCCTATAGCTGGCACCATTAGTTACATTACTTCATCTGGCACCATTAGTTACCTTCCTATAGCTTGGACCATTGCTTACTTTCCTATAGCTGGCACCATTAGTTACCTTCCTACCTTCCACAACTAACCATGGTCTTCAGTTTAGAATGCAATTTCAGGCGAAATTAATAACACGAGGAGTAACGATAACTTGGCTACTAATACCGAGTCGATGTGCAGGCGTACGGGGGAATTGAGGTAGATATGTACATATAGGTAGGGACAAAGTGACAAGGCAACAGCATAGATAATAGACAGTAGCAGCAGCGTATGTGATGAGTCAAAAGAGTGCAAAAAAGGGTCAATGCAGATAGTCTGGGTAGCTATTTGGTCAACTATTTAGTAGCATTGTGGCTTGGGTGTAGAAGTTGTTCAGGGTCCTATTGGTTCCAGACTTGGTGCATTGGTATCGCTTGCTGTGCGGTAGCAGAGATAAATGTCTATGACTTGGGTGGCTGGAGTCTTTGGCAAATTTTAGGGCCTTCCTTTGACAGAATATTTTTTATTGTGAAACAAACAAGAAATAAGACAAAAAACTGAAAACTTGAACGTGCATAACTATTCACCCCCCTTCAAAGTCAATACTTTGTAGAGCCTCCTTTTGCAGCAATTACAGCTGCAAATCTCTTGGTGTATGTTTCTATAAGCTTGGCACATCTAGCCACTGGGATTTTTGCCCATTCTTCAAGGCAAAACTGCTCCAGCTTCTTCAAGTTGGATGGGTTCCGCTGATGTACAGCAATTTTAAATCATACCACAGATTCTCAATTGGATTGAGGTCTGGGCTTTGACTAGGCCATTCCAAGACATTTAAATGTTTCCCCTTAAACCATTTGAGTGCTGCTTTAGCGGTATGCTTTGGGCCATTGTCCTGCTGGAAGGTGAACCTCCGTCCCAGTCTCAAATCTCTGGAAGACAAACAGGTTTCCCTCAAGAATTTCCCTATATTTAGTGCCAGCCATCATTCCTTCCATTCTGACCAGTTTCCCAGTCCCTGCCGATGAAAAACATCCCCACAGCATGATGCTGCCACCACCATGATTAACTGTGGGGGTGGTGTTCTCAGGGTGATGAGAGGTGTTGGGTTTGCGCCAGACATAGCATTTTCCTTGATGGCCAAAAAGCTCAACTTTAGTCTCATCTAAAAGAAACTTTAGTCTCATCTAACCAGAGTACCTTCTTCCGTATGTTTGGGGAGTCCCCCACATGCCTTTGGCCAACACCAAACGTGTCTGCTTATTTTTTTCTTTAAGCAATGGCTTTTTTCTGGCCACTCTTCCATAAAGCCCAGCTCTGTAGAGTGTACGGCTTAAAGTGGTCCTATGGACAGATACTCCAATCTCAGCTGTGGAGCTTTGCAGCTCCTTCAGGGTTGTCTTTGGTCTCTTTGTTGCCTCTCTGATTAATGCCCTCCTTCTGAAGGTAATTGGTTGCACCAGATCTTATTTAGGGGCTTCATAGCAAAGGGGGTGAATACATATGCACGCATCACTTTTCCATTTCTTATTTTCTAGAATTTTTTGAAACAAGTTATTTTTTTCATTTCACTTCACCAATTTGGACTCTTTTGTGTATCTCCATTACATGAAATCCAAATAAGAATCCATTTAAATTACAGGTTTAATGCAACAAAATAGGAAAAATGCCAAGGGGGATGAATACTTTTGCAAGGCACTGTATATACAGTTAAATTAGATCTTTAGGAAGAGGGGAAGGTTTGTGATACGAGATGCTTTTTGCCTTAGAAACCCCTGGTGGCAGAGCATTCCACAATGACATGGCTCTATACCTAATTGAGCGGCAAATTAAATCCATTTTTGGTTAGGTTACCGTGAAGAAACCCATAGTGGCATGCTTTCAGAAAGTTTTCACACCCCTTTCCACATTTTGTTGTGTTACTGTCACACTCTGACCTAGGAGAGCTGTGTTTTCTCTGTTTAGCTAGGCCAGGGTGTGATAGGTGGGTGGGCATTTTATGTTTTGTTTTCTATGTTTTGGCCGGGTATGGTTTCCAATCAGAGCCAGGTGTCTATTGTTGTCTCTGATTGGAAGCCATACTTAGGCAGCCTGTTTTTCATTAGTTTTTTGTGGGTAGTTGTTTTCCGTTTAGTTGTGAGTACCTGACGGAACTGTCTGCTGAAATTTTTGTTTCATTTGTAAGTGTTCATTTTTTCATTAAACATCAAGATGAACATATTTCACGCTGCACCTTGGTCTACTCATTCAGACGCCTGTGACAGAACTACCCACCACAAGAAGACCAAGCAGCGTGCACTCTCCAGGAGGAGGAGCGGGACCAAGCAGTATGGCTCAGAGGAGTGGACCTGGGAGGAGATCCTAGATGGGGCAGGACCCTGGACAAGGCCTGGGGTGTATCGGCGTCCGCAATGGGAGATAGAGGCAGCGAAGGCGGAACGGCGATACTGGGAGGAACGGCTAGGCAAGCAACAGGAGGCCGGGAGGTAGCGGCAAAACATTTTTTGGGGGGGGCACACGGGTAGACTGGCTAAGGTGAGGTTAAGACCTGAGCCAACTCCCCGTGCTTACCGTGGGGAGTGAGTGACCGAGCAAGCACCATGTTATGCGGTGATACGCACTGTGTCGCCAGTGCGTACTCACAGCCCGGTGCGCTCGGTGCAAGCTCCTCACCGTTGCCGTGCTAGAGTTGGCCGGCAGCCAGGACGAAGTGCGCTGGCTCAGCGTATCTGGCCTCCAGTGCGTCTCTATGGCCCAGGTAATCCTGTGCCTGCTCTATGCACGGTACCCCTCATTCACCAGCACAGCCCAGTTCATCCTGTACCAGCACTCTGCCCTTGCCGGGCTATAGTCAACATCGAGCCAGGACGGGTTGAGCCAGTCCTAAGCGCCAGACCTCCAGTGCACCTCCAAGGCCCAGTGTACCCTGTGTCTGCTCCGCGCACTGTCCCTCCAGTGCGCCACCATAGCCCAGTACGTCCTGTGCCTGCTCCACGCACTCTCCCTCCAGTGCGCCACCATAGCCCAGTACGTCCTGTGCCTGCTCCTCGCACTCTTCCCCCAGTACGCCTCCATAGACCAGTACGGCCGGTGCCTGCTTTGAGCACGCGGTCATCAGTGCGTCTCCCCAGTCTAGTGAGACCGGTTCCAGCTCGCCGTAGGAAGCCTCCAGTGATGATCAATGGTCCGAAGCCTCCAGTGATAATCTATGGCACGAAGCCTCCAGTGATGATCCATGGCCCGGAGCCTGTAGAGATGATCCATGGCACGGACCCTCCAGTGATGATCCATGGCATCGGAGCCTGTAGGGATGATCCAGGGCACGAAGCCTCCAGTGATGATCCATGGCCCGGAGCCTGTAGGGATGATCCATGGCACGAAGCCTCAAGTGATAATACATGGCCTGGAGCCTCCAGTGATGATCCATGGCACAAAGCCTCCAGTGATGATCCATGGCGCGGAACCAGTAGTGATGATCCAGGGCACGGAGCCTGCAGTGAAGGTCCCCAGTCCGGAACCTACAGAGACGCTCTCCAGTCCGGAGCCTCCAGCGACGCTCCCCAGTCCGGAGCCTCCAGCGACACTCCTCAGCACGGAGCCTCCAGCGACGCTCCTCAGCCCGGAGACTCCAGCGACGCTCCCCAGTCCAGAGCCTCCAGCGACGCTCCTCAGTCAGGAGCCTTCAACGACAGTCTGCAGCCCGGAGTCTTCAGCGACGGTCTGCAGCTCAGAGTCTTCAGCGACAGTCTGCAGCCCAGAGTCTTCAGCGACGGTCTGCAGCCCAGAGTCTTCAGCGACGGTCTGCAGCCCAGTCTTCAGCGACGGTCTGCAGCCCAGAGTCTTCAGCGATGGTCTGCAGCCCAGAGTTTTCAGCGACGGCCTGCAGCCCCGTGTCTTCAGCGACGGCCTGCAGCCCCGAGTCTTCAGCGGCGGCCTGCAGCCCCGAGTCTTCAGTGGCGGCCTGCAGCCCCGAGTCTTCAGCGACGGTCTGCAGCCCCGAGTCTTCAGCGACGGTCTGCAGCCCCGAGTCTTCAGCGACGGTCTGCAGCCCCGAGTCTTCAGCGACGGTCTGCAGCCCCGAGTCTTCAGCGGCGGCCTGCAGCCCAGAGTCTTCAGCGGCAGTCAGTAGTTCAGAGCATCAGCGGGCGGTGTGGGGGCTACGCCCCGAACCAGAGCCGCCGCCAATTATAGATGCCCACACGGACCCTCCCCAATAGGTTCAGGTTTGCGGCCGGGAGTCCGCACCTTTGGGGGGGGGGGGGGGGTACTGTCACGCTCTGACCTAGGAGAGCTGTGTTTTCTCTGTTTAGCTAGGCCAGGGTGTGATAAGTGGGAGGGCATTCTATGTTTTGTTTTCAATGTTTTGGCCGGGTATGGTTTCCAATCAGAGCCAGGTGTCTGTCGTTGTCTCTGATTGGAAGCCATACTTAGGCAGCCTGTTTTTCATTAGTTTTTTGTGGGTAGTTGTTTTCCGTTTAGTTGTGAGTACCTGACGGAACTGTCTGCTGTCATTTTTGTTTCATTTGTAAGTGTTCATTTTTTCATTAAACATCAAGATGAACATATTCCACGCTGCACCTTGATCTACTCATTCAGACGCCTGTGACAGTTACAGCCTGAATTTAAAATAGATTAAATTGAGGTTTTGTGTCACTGGTCTACACACAATACCCCATAATGTCAAAGTGGAATTATGTTTTTATAATATTTTTACAAATTAAATAAAAATGAAAAGCTGTAAGTCAATAAGTATTCAATCCTCTTGTTATGTCAAGCTTAAATAAATTCAGGATTAAAAATGTGTGGGTCAGTGTCCAGGCAGACTGGTGAAAAGTTCCTGGGCTGATCTCCTCAGCCCCTGGCTAGGAATTAAAGCAGACTGATAAGTGCCACACACTACAATTAAGCTATTGGATCTTATGCACTTCATGCAGTATGAATGGATGATACAGACAGATGCAGTGCTTTGAGCGGACATGATCAAACTGAAGAGAGCTTTTGGGGTTATACTTTGCCTGCATTATGTAATGCAAACACTCCCAGTGCTTTGGGGGCTGTGCTTTGGCAAAGTGGGTGGGGTTATATCCTGCCTGTTTGGCCCTGTCCGGGGGTATCATCGGATGGGGCCACAGTGTCTTCTGATCCCTCCTGTCTCAGCCTCCAGTATTTATGCTGCAGTAGTTTATGTGTCGGGGGGCTAGGGTCAGTCTGTTACATCTGGAGTATTTCTCTTGTCTTATCCGGTGTCCTGTGTGAATTTAAATATGCTCTCTCTAATTCTCTCTCTCTCTCTTTCTGTCTTTCTCTCGGAGGACCTGAGCCCTAGGACCATGCCTCAGGACTACCTGGTATGATGACCCCTTGCTGTCCCCAGTCCACCTGGCCGTGCTGCTGCTCCAGTTTCAACTGTTCTGCCTGCGGCTATGGAACCCTGACCTGTTCACCGGACGTGCTTGTTGCACCCTCGACAACTACTATGATTATTATTATTTGACCATGCTGGTCATTTATGAACATTTTAACATTTTAACATCTTGACCATGTTCTGTTATAATATCCACCCTGCACAGCCAGAAGAGGACTGGCCACCCCTCATAGCCTGGTTCCTCTCTATGTTTCTTCCTAGGTTTTTGGCCTTTCTAGGGAGTTTTTCCTAGGGAGTTTTTCCTAGCCACCATGCTTCTTTCACATGCTTTGCTTGCTGTTTGGGGTTTTAGGCTGGGTTTCTGTACAGCACTTTGAGATATCAGCTGATGTACGAAGGGCTATATAAAAATACATTTGATTGATTGATTTGATTGCTCACAAGATAGAGCAGTCCAGGTATCAAACTCTTCTATTCTATCCTATTTTATTCGATTGTATTCTATTTTATTATATTGTATTATATTATATTGTATTATATTGTATTCTATTCTGTTGTATTATATTGTACTATATTATATTGTATTGTATTGTAATGTATTGTATTGTATTATATTGTACTATATCATATTGTGTTGTATTGTGTTGTGTAGTGTAGTGTATCAAGCCAAATGAAATCCATAAAGTATCAGATCAAGTACAGCTGTTGTCTGTTGTGAGATGAGACACTGTACACATTCAGCCAGGTCACCCGTGATACAAGTCAGTATTCGACGTCTATCCTTGTCTGAGGATGTCGGGAGATGATGTTGAACTCGGCCACTAGGGGCAACAGTGAGCGCTCTTACTTTAAAGTAGGTTTGGCATTTGCTATGGCGTTGTGGACTGGAATAATCATCTGCCTTTGGTGCCAAAGGCTCCATATTTGCAAGTTTTCTTTGCAATGTTTTTTAAAACCCCATCCCAAACCTTAACCCTTTCCTTAACCATTCGGAGTTAATGCCTAACCTTAAGATTTCGAAGTTAATGCCTAAACTCCATCGTTCAATAATGGTCTACAACTCTGGGAGTTGGACAGAAAGAAAAATACTCAGTGTGTCAAAACAAAACAGAGCAGGGTTCGTGGGACATTCTCAGGATAACTCTGTCTCGCCACAAACCGTATTACTTTTCCATGTGAACTCGACTTCAAAACAACTCAGTAAAGCAGTAAGGACATGTTGCCAATGAATATCTCTGGTTGTGGTCAAGCCAGTGCTAATAGTCTGTGGCTTGGTGTCTACTGCTGCACGGAACCTCACAGTCTGTCTGTGGCAGACCTGGGTTGAAATAGTATTTGAAATGATTTAAAATACTTGATCTGTGCTTGACGGTGCTTGGCTGGCACAATGGAACAGTCCCAAAAAAACACCCATCTGGCACCGAGAGGGGTATAAAGATTTCTAATAGTATTTGAACCCAGGTCTGTAGACCATATGTTTTTACTGCTTTTCAATCTGTCTCTCTCTCGTCCTCTTATCCTCTCGTCCTCTTATCCTCTCATCCTCTTGATACAAACACTATGTCTGAGTCCCAAATGGCCCCCTATTACCTATTTAGTGCACCCATAGGGCTTTGGTCAAACGTAGTTCACTTTATAGGGAATAGGGTGCCATTTGAGACACAAATTATTACAACATAGCTACATGGAGTACACCAATATGCCTGTTCCATTTTCAGATACTGTACAGTACCTTCTAAAGGCCAGATTCCCAGACCCAGATGAACCCCTTCTCATCCCCCTGTAACCATTTCCCAGACCCAGATGAACCCCTTTCTCATCCCCCTGTAACCATTTCCCAGACCCAGATGAGCCCCTTCTCATCCCCCTGTAACCATTTCCCAGACCCAGATGAACCCCTTTCTCATCCCCCTGTAACCATTTCCCAGACCCAGATGAACCCCTTTCTCATCCCCCTGTAACCATTTCCCAGACCCAGATGAACCCCTTTCTCATCCCCCTGTAACCATTTCCCAGACCCAGATGAACCCCTTTCTCATCCCCCTGTAACCATTTCCCAGACCCAGATGAACCCCTTTCTCATCCCCCTGTAACCATTTCCCAGACCCAGATGAACCCCTTTCTCATCCCCCTGTAACCATTTCCCAGACCCAGATGAACCCCTTTCTCATCCCCCTGTAACCATTTCCCAGACCCAGATGAACCCCTTTCTCATCCCCCTGTAACCATTTCCCAGACCCAGATGAACCCCTTTCTCATCCCCCTGTAACCATTTCCCAGACCCAGATGAACCCCTTTCTCATCCCCCTGTAGCCATTTCCCAGACCCAGATGAACCCCTTTCTCATCCCCCTGTAACCATTTCCCAGACCCAGATGAGCCCCTTCTCATCCCCCTGTAACCATTTCCCAGACCCAGATGAACCCCTTTCTCATCCCCCTGTAACCATTTCCCAGACCCAGATGAACCCCTTTCTCATCCCCCTGTAACCATTTCCCAGACCCAGATGAACCCCTTCTCATCCCCCTGTAACCATTTCCCAGACCCAGATGAGCCCCTTCTCATCCCCCTGTAACCATTTCCCAGACCCAGATGAGCCCCTTCTCATCCCCCTGTAACCATTTCCCAGACCCAGATGAGCCCCTTCTCATCCCCCTGTAACCATTTCCCAGACCCAGATGAGCCCCTTCTCATCCCCCTGTAACCATTTCCCAGACCCAGATGAACCCCTTTCTCATCCCCCTGTAACCGTTTCCCAGACCCAGATGAACCCCTTTCTCATCCCCCTGTAACCCTTTCCCAGACCCAGATGAACCCCTTCTCATCCCCCTGTAATCATTTCCCAGACCCAGATGAACCCCTTCTCATCCCTCTGTAACTGACTGGATAGATACTGATCCCTGAATATGCTTATTAAATGTTATATTTCAGGTATTTTAAATGTCTGTACTGTCTACTTGTATAGTTTTTTTTTTAAATGTATGTAAATTGAAAAGTATTTTTGTCTGTAATATTTTTTGTTGTTGTTATGTGTCGGAAACCAGGAAGACTAGATGGCATCATGGCGTCAGTTTATGCTGGGGATCCTTAAAAAATTCAATCAAAATCAAATGAAATATGTTCTCAGTCAACTTATCTGGTAAAATAAGTGTTAATACATAACCCCAGTCATAGTCTAATAAGTATGCCCGACGGAGAATTCCTAGGCTTAACCGGAACTGTTAAGAACAGAACAACATTCACCTCTCTTCAGAGATACAGTATTTTTCCCCAAAGAAGTCATGTGTTGGCAGAGTAGGACTGAACCCCAAATGAATCACTTTCAATGACATCAGTTTTGACACCTGGAGTCTAACTGCACAACAACTTTGTCAAATTTGTGTGAGTGGACATGGTGACAGATGAACGATGATGTTGGACGGCGTTGGATGGACTGTACAGAGCGTGGTCAACATAGAACATAGACGTTAGGCAAACACTCCAGCGCCCCCTTCAAATCCCTGCATCCTGCATCACTGTCCACATTTAAAAAGCCACAATGTTATATAGCTGTATCTGTAAGTGCACAAACAAACACACAAGCACACAAACACACAAACACACACATAATCACAGACACGCAGCCACAACCAAAAAAGGGACTAATTCCGTGGAACAACCCATTTCCTGTCAACAGTCGCTGACTATCATGGCATGCTAGTTATCTAACACCAGACAGACAGACAGACAGACAGGGCCATGGGTTTAATCATTACTGTTGAACCTCCTGACACAGGTAGCCCTGACCGAGATCAGAACCCTGGTCCAGCAACTGTCATGTGATCAGTTGATCTTGGCATAGCCATTTATGCCAAGAGATCTGAACCTCTAGATGAGGTCACTGAGTGTTGGGTGAAGGTCTCTACAGTCTACAGTATATTCCATTCAGCGGATACTGCACGCCATACATGGCGGATACTGGCTAATGACCTTAGACAGCTCACAACTCTCCTAGACTTCTTAGAGGGAGGGGTATGAGAGGAGTATGAGAGGGGTATGAGAGGAGTATGGGAGGGGTATGAGAGGAATATGAGAGTGGTATGAGCGGGGTATGAGAGAAGTATGAGAGGAGTACGAGAGGGGTACAAGAGGGGTACGAGAGGAGTACGAGAGGGGTACGAGAGGGGTACGAGAGGAGTACGAGAGGGGTGGGGGGGGAGTATGAGAGGAGAGAGAGGGGTATGAGAGGAGAGGGAGGGGTTTGAGAGGAGGGGGTTGAGAGGAGAGAGAGGGGTATGAGAGGAGAGGGAGGGGTTTGAAAGGAGGGGGTTGAGAGGAGAGAGAGGGGTATGAGAGGAGAGGGAGGGGTTTGAGAGAAGAGGGAATGGGTTGAGAGTAGAGGGAAGGGTATGAGAGGTGAGGGAGGATAAAGCTGTTATGGCCTATATCTGAACTTGTGTACAGTATTAGGTAAACTACACTGAACATAAATGCAACTTGTAAACAGCTCATGTTTCATGAGCTGAAAAAAGCTTACTTCTCTCCAATGTTGTGCAAAAATGTGTTAGTGAGCATTTCTGATTTGCCAAGATAATCCATCCACCTGACAGGTGTAGCATATCAAGAAGCTGATTAAACAGCATAATCATTACACAGGTGCACCTTATGCTGGGGATAATAAAAGGTCACTCTAAAATGTGCAGTTTTGTCACAAAACACAATGCAACAGATGTCTCAAGTTTTGAGGGAGAGTGCAATTGGCATGCTGACTGCAGGAATGTCCACCACAGCTTTTGCCAGATGATTGAAGGTTAATTTCTCTACCATAAGCCGCCTTCAACGTCATTTTAGAGAATTCGGCAGTAAGTCCAAGGCCTCAAAACCACAGACGACGAGTAACCCAGGACCTCCACATTCGGCTTCTTCACCTGTGGGATCGTCTGAGACCAGCCACCCGGACAGTTGATGAAACTGTGGTTTTGCACAACAGAAGAATTTCTGCACAAACTGTCAGAAACCGTCTCAGGGTAATTCATCTGCGTGCTCGTTGTTCTCACCAGGGTCTTAACCTGACTTTAGTTTAGCGTAGTAACCAACTTCAGTGGGCAAATGCTCACCTTCGATGACCACTGGCACGCTGGAGAAGTGTGCTCTTCATGGATGAATCCTGGTTTCAACTGTACCGGGCAGATGACAGACAGCGTGTATGGCGTCATGTGTGCGAGCAGTTTGCTAATGTCAACAGCAGTGGGGTTATGGTATGGGCAGGCATAAGCTACGGACAATGAACACACATTTTTGCATTTTTATCGATGGCAATTTGAATGCACAGAGATACTGTGACGAGATCCTGAAGCCCATTGTTGTGCCATTCATCCGCCGCCACCACCTCATGTTTCAGCATGATAATTCCTGGCCCCATGTCGCAAGGATCTGTACACAGTTCCTGGAAGCTTAAAATGTCACAGTTCTTCCATGGCCTGCATACTCACCAGACATGTCACCCATTGAACATGTTTGGAATGCTCTGGATTGACGTGTACGACAGCATGTTCCAGTTCCTACCAATATCCAGCAACTTCACACATCCATTGAAGAGGAGTAGGTCAACATTCCACAGGCTACAATCAACAGCCTGACCAACTCTATGCGAAGGAGATGTGTCGCGCTGCATGAGGCAAATGGTGGTCACACCAGATGTGGACTGGTTTTCTGACCCACGCCCCTACTTTGTTTTTTAAAGGTATCTGTGACCAACAGGTCCATGTCTGTATCAGAGTATGTGAGCGGAGTTGAGTGGTTGGAGGTGGAGTGATGTTTGTGCTCTCCATGGGCTTTACAACCGCTCTGCTTAAAACATGCTCCATGCTCACAGGAAGAAAAAAAACTGCTGCTCCAAATTCTCTCCATTTATTAAAATCACAATTTAACCAACACCCATCTATTTTTGTGACTAGCCTCTGAACCTACCATTTGGTTTTGAAGTATTGAAACCCAACCATATGATTTGAATGAAAAGTATTTGAATAAACATGAAAAGGTGAATGTAAGAAGCGCTCATTATTTCAAATGGGCTACATGTCGAATTAAACAGCATATAAATACTCTAAATAGGTCAGGAGCCAGACAGGGAGACTAAAAAGGAAGACAAATGAATTATTTAAGCTATATTATTTCAAGGCTTTAGCAAATAAAGAAATACATTGTGAAGCATTTGCGAGTGTGACACACTAGGCTGGTAGGGACATAAAAGGCTCAGCACTTAAACAACATTTTGTTGTACTAAATCATTAATTGCGCATATAGGCTGAAAATTTAATTACTTAGAATGAAATACAAATGAAACTAAAAATGACTTATTGGTGTCTTTGAATTCATTTTTAGAAACAGGAGTTTAGTCAGTATGTGGCTTCAGGCTGCTGTGATGGTGCCTGGAGAGCCGGCCAGCAGAGGAGAACATCCTTCCATAACTTACAGAGCCACTGGGGATGCTAAACACCCTTTTGGCCACTCTTGCCAGGCTGGGCAGAGATGCAGAGTCTATAGGTAGGCCTAAAGATCTTTAGGCAAAATAACCCAATCAATACTGGAAGCTCCTTGAATTTGGGAATATTCCAGGCCTATTGGGCCAAAATCAATTATGGCCTATTGTATAGATAATAGAACAACAATGAACAAAATGTTTAAGAGATCAGATATTTTATTTATAAATAGTTTGCTACAATGGCACAGTTATCTACCCACCTTGTTCCTTTCTTTTATCATGTGCACATAGAGTTGAAGTCGGAAGTTTACATACACTTAGGTTGGAGACATTAAAACTCGTTTTTCAACCACTCCACAAATTTCTTGTTAACAAACAAATAGTTTTTGTCACGCCCTGACCTTGGAGATCCTTTATTCTCTATTTTGGTTAGGTCGGGGTGTGACTAGGGTGGGCATTCTAGTTTCTTTATTTCTAGGTTGGCTTGGTATGGTTCCCAATCAGAGGCAGCTGTCTATCGTTGTCTCTGATTGGGGATCATATTTAGGCAGCCATTTCCCCACTGTGTTTTGTGGGATCTTGTTTGTGTATAGTTGCCTTGAGCACTGCATAGCTTCACGTTCGTTTTTGTTCTTTATTGTTTTTGTTTGCCGGTTCACGTAATAAAGATGATGAACCCAAACCGCGCTGCATTTTGGTTCGATTCTTACAACAATGGCCGCGACAGTTTTGGCAAGTCAGTTAGGACATATACCTTGTGCATGACACAAGTAATTTTTCCAACAATTGTTTACAGACAGATTATTTCACTTATAATTCATTGTATCACAATTCCAGTGGGTCAGAAGTTGACATACACTAAGTTGACTGTGCCTTTAATTAAACAGGTTGGAAAATTCCAGAAAATGATGTCATGGTTTTAGAAGCTTCCAATAGGCTAATTGACATCATTTGAGTCAATTGGAGGTGTACCTGTGGATGTATTTCAAGGCCTACCTTCAAACTCAGTTCCTCTTTGCTTGACATCATGGGAAAATCAAAAGAAATCAGCCAAGACCTCAGAAATAAAATTGTAGACTTTACAAGTCTGGTTCATCCTTGGGAGCAATTTCAAAATGCCTGAAGGTACCACGTTCATCTGTACAAACAATAGCACGCAAGTATAAACACCATGGGACCACGCAGCCGTCATACCGCTCAGGAAGGAGACGTGTTCTGTCTCCTAGAGATGAACGTACTTTGGTGCGAAAAGTGCAAATCAATCCCAGAACAACAGCAAAGGACCTTGTGAAGATGCTGGAGGAAACAGGTACAAAAGTATCTATATCCACAGTAAAATGAGTCATCTATCGACATAACCTGAAAGGCCGCTCAGCAAGGAAGAAGCCACTGCTTCAAGACCGCCTTAAAAAAGCCAGACTATGGTTTGCATACCAAGCATACTTCCAAAGTTGTGGCAAAATGGCTTAAGGACAACAAAGTCAAGGTATTGGAGTGGCCATCACAAAGCCCTGACCTCAATCCTATAGAACATTTCTGGGCAGAAGTGAAAAAGTGTGTGCGAGCAAGGAGGCCTACAAACCTGATTCAGTTACACCAGCTATGGAGAGAAATTAGAGCGGGCGTGAAGGCCAACGCTCCAGCCTCTGGGAATCTCGATCCACACTCCAGTCAAATTGAGCACGCTCTGCTCACATACTCTGATCTGTATTCCCAGTCATGTGAAATCCATAGATGAAGGCCTCATTTTTATTTATTTCAATTGACTGATTTCCTTATATGAACTGTAACTCAGTAAAACCTTTGAAATGTTGCATGTTGTGTTTATATTGTTGTACAGTATGTATACTATGGCCTATGGAATCTGCTATTTTGTATGCATAACATTTACTATAGGAACTCAGTAACTTCTGACAACAGAAAACACTCCAAAAGCTTAATCAAAAGACTGTACAGGTTCTATACAGATTGGAGTAGCCTATAGCATACAGTATGTCACACACATTGCACATTGGGCTTTGTAATACACATTGAGCTTTGTAATACACATTGAGCTTTGTAATACACATTGAGCTTTGTAATACTCATTGGGCTTTGTAATACACATTGGGCTTTGTAATACTCATTGGGCTTTGTAATACACATTGGGCTTTGTAATACACATTGGGCTTTGTAATGCACATTGGGCTTTGTAATACACATTGGGCTTTGTAATACTCATTGGGCTTTGTAATACACATTGGGCTTTGTAATACTCATTGGGCTTTGTAATACACATTGGGCTTTGTAATACACATTGGGCTTTGTAATGCACATTGGGCTTTGTAATGCACATTGGGCTAAAATATGGCATGCACATTGGTCTGGTTCGGCGAAGGAGTAGCCCACAGTACGTTATGCATGCTGAACAAAAAACACAAACAGAAGCATTTTAAGTCTTGTTTTTCTCATGCTGCCAGTTCTCCTCTCCGCTGCCAGTCCTCCTCTCTGCTGCCAGTCCTCTTCTCCGCTGCTAGTCCTCCTCTCTGCTGCCAGTCCTCCTCTCTGCTGCCAGTCTTCCTCTCTGCTGCAAGTCCTCCTCTCTGCTGCCAGTCCTCCTCTCTGCTGCCAGTCCTCCTCTCAGCTGCCAGTCCTCCTCTCAGTTGCCAGTCCTCTTCTCCGCTGCTCGTCCTCCTCTCTGCTGCCAGTCCTCCTCTCTGCTGCCAGTCTTCCTCTCTGCTGCCAGTCCTCCTCTCTGCTGCCAGTCCTCCTCTTAGCTGCCAGTCCTCTTCTCCGCTGCCAGTCCTCTTCTCCGCTGCTAGTCCTCCTCTCTGCTGCCAGTCCTCCTCTCTGCTGCCAGTCTTCCTCTCCACTGCTAGTCCTCCTCTCATGCCAGTCCTCCTCTCTGCTGCCAGTCTTCCTCTCTGCTGCTAGTCCTCCTCTCTGCTGCCAGTCCTCCTCTCTGCTGTCAGTCTTCCTCTCTGCTGCCAGTCCTCCTCTCCACTGCTAGTCCTCCTCTCTGCTGCTAGTCCTCCTCTCTGCTGCCAGTCTTCCTCTCTGCTGCCAGTCTTCCTCTCTGCTGCCCATCATATGTGGTGAACCACACTTTTATTGTTGCATGAACAATTAAAACTTGGACTGCGTCTCAAACGCCATTCTATTCCCCCCTGGTCAAAAGTAGTGCACTATAAAGGGAATAGGGTGCCATTTGGGATGCAGCCTCTACATTGGCTTTGAAAGGCCCAAGGAACAGTTGACCTAAAGTAAACAACCAATGTAAACAACAGAAGCATTGTTTTATTACAGTCATGATCTAGAGCAATATTCCTTGCCTTGTTGTGTGTGTGTGTGTGTGTGTGTGTGTGTGTGTGTGTGTGTGTGTGTGTGTGTGTGTGTGTGTGTGTGTGTGTGTGTGTGTGTGTGTGTGTGTGTGTGTGTGTGTGCGTGCGTGCGTGCGTGTGTGTGTGTGTGTGTGTCTGTGAGAGAGTAGACAGAACATTGCATTAACCAGAAGGGTATTCCAATTGAAATGATTATTTACATCGTTAAAAATAACCCAGGATAATCCAACCGTAATGATCACTGCAGAATTTGCACATATCCCCGTCATTGTTCCTGGCAGGCTTCACAAAAATCTTAGGAATCACAACAATGAGAAATGAGAAATCGGAGAAGTAGTATTATTATATAGTATTATTCTGCTACGCACAGCATGACTAACACAGAGTCTGCGATCCCCAATGGAACCCCACGTAGGGCTCTGGTCAAAAGTAGTGCACTACATAGGGAAGATGGTGTGTAATTTGGGGACAAGACAGACAGACATTCATCCTATTGTTGTCACGTCCTGACCAGTAAAAGGGGTCATTTGTCATTGTAGTATGGTCAGGGCGTGGCAGGGGGTGTTGTTTTGGGGTTGGTTTGTTTCATGGGGATTTGTTCTAGTTTTCATTTTCTATGTTCATTTTCTATTTGTGGCTGAGTATGGTTTCCAATCAGAGGCAGGTGTCTTTCGTTGTCTCTGATTGGAAGCCATACTTGGGCAGCCTGTTTTTTCCTGTGGGTTGTGGGTGGTTGTTTTTCGTATAGTCCGTGTACCTTACGTAACTGTCGTTTTGTCGTTTGTTAGTTTTTGTTTAAGTGTTCCCTTTAATCCAAATAAAAGAAGATGAGCACTCAACACGCTGCGTTTTGGTCCAATCCTTCCGACAGATGTGACAATTGTTCACAGTACAAACACCGAGAGCAATGCCAAGGAGGGAGGCTGCCACATCATACAATTTACTTTTTACAAACAATGCCTTAGAAAGATTAGCTTCCCACAATGGACATATCCTCTTTCAACACAGTTTCAAATGCCTGGGGCAAAGCCAGCACAATGGACATATCCTCTTCCAACACAGTTTCAAATGCCTGGGGCAAAGCCAGCACAATGGACATATCCTCTTAGCAACACAGTTTCAAATGCCTGGGGCAAAGCCAGTACCGGGAAACATTCAGGTATTTAGTCCAGCTTTGGTGTTGCCATGGGCTGGCAGAGCAGACAGGCCTAACCTAAACCTACACAACAGGCCAGATTGATTAAGAATCCAGAACAAATATTCACAACACAACTTTGGTGAACACTGAGAATACAGGTTGCCTCTGTGTCTGTGTTTGTGTCTGTGTCTGTGTCTGTCTGTCTGTGTCTGTATCAGTATCTATGTCTGTGTCTGTGTCTGTCTGTGTTTATGTATGTGTCTGTATCTGTGTCTGTATCTGGCTGTGTCTGTAGTGGTGTCTGTAGCTGTGTCTGTATCTGTGTCCTGTGTCTGTGTCTGTGTCTGTATCTTGATGTGTCTGTAGTGGTGTCTGTAGCTGTGTCTGTATCTGTGTCCTGTGTCTGTATCTGTGTCTGTTCCTGTGTCTGTGTCTGTTTCTGTGTCTGTATCTGGCTGTGTTTGTAGTGGTGTCTGTAGCTGTGTCTGTATCTGGCTATGTCTGTAGTGGTGTCTGTAGCTGTGTCTGTATCTGTGTCCTGTGTCCTGTGTCTGTGTCCTGTGTCTGTGTCTGTTCCTGTGTCTGTGTCTGTTCCTGTGTCTGTGTCTGTATCTGTGTCCTGTGTCCTGTGTCTGTGTCTGTTCCTGTGTCTGTGTCTGTATCTGTGTCTGTATCTGGCTGTGTCTGTAGTGGTGTCTGTAGCTGTGTCTGTATCTGGCTATGTCTGTAGTGGTGTCTGTAGCTGTGTCTGTGTCTGTTCCTGTGTCTGTGTCTGTTCCTGTGTCTGTGTCTGTATCTGTGTCTGTATCTGGCTGTGTCTGTAGTGGTGTCTGTAGCTGTGTCTGTATCTGTGTCCTGTGTTCTGTGTCTGTGTCTGTATCTGTGTCTGTTCCTGTGCAGTACACAGATCTATCATGCTTTGGTGCCCCCGAATGTCTATGTGTTTGTGTTGTGTCTGTGGTGTATTGGAGTTGTGTCGCAGAGCATCATGGGTGTTGTGTGTGTTTGAGATGATCACGTTCCAGATAAATGGTTAAACTGATTCCTGTCTCCCATCTCATCATCACTGAACTGCTATAAAGACGTGGTTATGAAACCCACCAGACGTTTCGATGCTGCGCTTCTATTTTTTCAGCTTTGTTATGAAACATGGTGTCTTTGTGTGGAGTCACATTTGATCTCTGACGCGTATAGCCAATGATAACGACACCGAGTAGTGCACTCCTGTGCAAGTCTTCCAAACCAAAGCTTCTTTAATCAGCACCGTAACACACACACAAACTCACCGCTTCTGCAATCAGTTACTATGATCTTTTAAACGAGCAGCTGTGGTTCTGGAGGTTATGCAAGAAAAGGCTAGACCAGACAAGGCAGACCAGACCAGAGCAGGCCAGACGAGGGAAGAAGTCAAAGACTATCTGAAATCAAAGCAAACACTCAAAGTATTTGCATGCTCAAAATACTCTGATGAAGACGTCATGTGATGTCAAAACATCAGTATATCTGTGAAAACATCAGTATGCCTGTCAAAATATCAGTAAATCTGTGAAAACATCAGTATACCTGTCAAAATATCAGTATACCTGTCACAACATCAGTATACCTGTCAAAACATCAGTATACCTGTCACAACATCAGTATACCTGTCAAAACATCAGTATACCTGTCAAAATATCAGTATATCTGTCAAAACATTGGTATGCCTGTCAAAACATCAGTATACTTGTCAAAACATCAGTATACCTGTCAAAACATCAGTATATCTGTGAAAACATCAGTATACCTGTCAAAATATCAGTCTACCTGTCAAAACATCAGTATATCTGTCAAAACATCAGTATATCTGTCAAAACATCAGCCTACCTGTCAAAACATCAGTATATCTGTCAAAACATCAGTATACCTGTCAAAATATCAGTATATCTGTCAAAACATCAGTCTACCGATCAAAACATCAGTCTACCTGTCAAAACATCAGTATACCTGTCAAAACATCAGTATATCTGTCAAAACATCAGTATACCTGTCAAAATATCAGTATATCTGTCAAAACATCAGTCTACCTATCAAAACATCAGTCTACCTGTCAAAACATCCGTATACCTGTCAAAATATCAGTATATCTGTCAAAACATCGGTATACCTGTCAAAACATCAGTATATCTGTCAAAACATCCGTATACCTGTCAAAACATCAGTATATCTGTCAAAACATCAGTATACCTGTGAAAACATCAGTATATCTGTCAAAACATCAGTCTATCTGTCAAAACATCAGTATATCAGTCAAAACATCAGTATATCTGTCAAAACATCAGTATATCTGTCAAAACATCAGTATATCTGTGTTCATCCGATCATGGAATAAAGCCTGAACTAAGAAGATATATATCCCTGCCTGTTTGTTGAGTTCTCCAACCTGTTTACCATGAATTAGTCCTTTTTGGAAAGTTATTTATTGGGTAAGCCCTATCGCTAGATATCCAATAGTATTTGAACCCAGGTCTGTAGTCTAGCTGGAATACACGAATATGATCATGCAAACCATAAATACCCCAGCATAACCTTAACAGCTTCTAATGGTGTTATTCAAATCAACTTAAACAGCTTCTAATGGTGTTATTCAAATCAACTTAAACAGCTTCTAATGGTGTTATTCAAATCAACTTAAACAGCTTCTAATGGTGTTATTCAAATCAGATTAAACAGCTTCTAATGGTGTTATTCAAATCAACTTAAACAGCTTCTAATGGTGTTATTCAAATCAGATTAAACAGCTTCTAATGGTGTTATTCAAATCAACTTAAACAGCTTCTAATGGTGTTATTCAAATCAACTTAAACAGCTTCTAATGGTGTTATTCAAATCAACTTAAACAGCTTCTAATGGTGTTATTCAAATCAACTTAAACAGCTTCTAATGGTGTTATTCAAATCAGATTAAACAGCTTCTAATGGTGTTATTCAAATCAGATTAAACAGTTTATAATGGTGTTATTCAAATCAACTTAAACTGCTTCTAATGGTGTTATTCAAATCAACTTAAACAGCTTCTAATGGTGTTATTCAAATCAACTTAAACAGCTTCTAATGGTGGTATTCAAATCAACTTAAACAGCTCCTAATGGTGTTATTCAAATCAACTTAAACAGCTTCTAATGGTGTTATTCAAATCAACTTAAACAGCTTCTAATGGTGTTATTCAAATCAGATTAAACAGCTTCTAATGGTGTTATTCAAATCAGATTAAACAGCTTCTAATGGTGTTATTCAAATCAGATTAAACAGCTTCTAATGGTGTTATTCAAATCAACTTAAACAGCTTCTAATGGTGTTATTCAAATCAGATTAAACAGTTTATAATGGTGTTATTCAAATCAACTTAAACAGCTTCTAATGGTGTTATTCAAATCAACTTAAACAGCTTCTAATGGTGTTATTCAAATCAACTTAAACAGCGTCTAATGGTGTTATTCAAATCAACTTAAACAGCGTCTAATGGTGTTATTCAAATCAACTTAAACAGCGTCTAATGGTGTTATTCAAAACAGTCTGAAACGGATGGCAGATCAAACAAGAAAGTTCAAGTTCAAGTTTATTTTGTCGAATGCACATGGTGTACACAGTCCAATGAAATGCTTATTGGCAGGTTCCCAACAACAAGAAAATAAATAAAGCTTAATAAAATAGAATAGAATAAAACTTCTGCATAAGTAGAAATAAGCAACATCTCAACTTGCTAAATCAAAGCATGAATCAGTAGTCGACAGCACATGAACGGCGTCAGGGCCCACCTTGAACAAACTGCTCCAACACTGCTGCCATAGGGGCCCACCTTGAACAAACTGCTCCAACACTGCTGCCATAAGGGCCCACCTTGAACAAACTGCTCCAACACTGCTGCCATAGGGGCCCACCTTGAACAAACTGCTCCAACACTGCTGCCATAAGGGCCCACCTTGAACAAACTGCTCCAACACTGCTGCCATAGGGGCCCACCTTGAACAAACTGCTCCAACACTGCTGCCATAAGGGCCCACCTTGAACAAACTGCTCCAACACTGCTGCCATAAGGGCCCACCTTGAACAAACTGCTCCAACACTGCTGCCATAGGGGCCCACCTTGAACAAACTGCTCCAACACTGCTGCCATAGGGGCCCACCTTGAACAAACTGCTCCAACACTGCTGCCATAAGGGCCCACCTTGAACAAACTGCTCCAACACTGCTGCCATAAGGGCCCACCTTGAACAAACTGCTCCAACACTGCTGCCATAAGGGCCCACCTTGAACAAACTGCTCCAACACTGCTGCCATAAGGGCCCACCTTGAACAAACTGCTCCAACACTGCTGCCATAGGGGCCCACCTTGAACAAACTGAAGGTGCATGTTCACCACCAGCCTCCTGCTCCAGCAAGTCATAACCTATACCATGAGAGGGATATTAGTATTTTACCAGGTAAGTTGACTGATAACACATTCTCATTTACAGCGAAGACCTGGGGAATAGTTACAGGGGAGGGGAGGGGGGGTGGAATGGCCCAGATTGGGAATTTATCCAGGACACCAGGGTTAACACTCTTACGATCAGTGCTATGGGATCTTTAGTGACCACAGAGAGTCAGGACACCGATTTTTAACATCCCATCCAAAAGACAGCACCCTACACAGGGTAATGTCCCCAATCACTGCCCTGGGGCATTGGGATATTTTCATTAGACCAGAGAAAAGGGTTCCTCCTACAGCACTTCTAGCAGCATCTGGTCTCCCATCCAGGGACAGACCAGGACCAACCCTGCTTAGCTTCAGAAGGAAGCCAGCAGTGGGATGTGGGGTGGTATGCTGCTGGCTTAGGCTTTGCCCTTCTCAGCCTGACACAAATTATATATTTTTTTCAACCATACGTTACTGGGCACAACAACAACAACAAAAAAATCCCACTGCACAATGGATACTGGTCAAGTGGACTACACACACACACACACACACACACACACACACACAGTCGTAACCTTCTCAGATGGCACCGCAGAGTCTAGATGTAGACGTTTTGTACATTTTTAGAAGGCAATTTTTTCAGAAGGCTACTTACTGATGAGTCACTGTTCCCCTCCAGCTCAATGAGGAGACACTTATAAACCTTTACACACGCCTGAGCTGAGTCAAACCAAGCCCAACGGGACTAGACTGGCCTGTTTAGATGTACTGGTTATGACCAGCAGTGTCAACCAGCAGTACGCTACATTGGTTTTTGTCAACCAGCAGTACGCTGCATTGGACCAACACACAATAACATACAAATTCCAAGTGTTGTTTTATTTAACTAGGCAAGTCAGTTAAGAAAAAATTTGTATTTACAATGACGGCCTACCCCAGCCAAACCCAGACGATGCTGGGCCAATTGTGCACCACACTGTAGGACTCCCAATTACAGTTGGATGTGATACAGCCTGGATTCAAACCACTGTAGGGACTGTAGTGACACTGCTTGCGCTGAGATGCAGTGCCTTAGACCGCTGCGCCACTCAGGAGCCCTATAGCAGATAGACTATGTGAAAAATGATTAGAAGCAGGTCTATGAAGAGAAAACTGAGTTATATTTGGGATGCAATCTCACATAAATGGATGTATTTACAGTAAATCTGCCAATGCTCATTGACATGGTAGTGAGGTGATAGAATGGCTTTATACCGGCTAGCCAGGAGAGTGTGGTAATAGATAGCTACAAACATGCACAGCATGGGGCTTTTGTGTTGCCGGTTTATGTCAGTGATAATGTTTTGGGATTGTGTTGTTTTTCAAACAGTTCGTAGTAAATTCCTTCTGGGTATTATCATAAATATCCACCATTAGGCCTAGACTTGTTGTTGTGCAAGAAGCTGGTTACATGCATATTATCCAACCACACGACATAGACCACAAACACAAAACCAGACTGGCTTTTTTTGCTTTCTCCGGTTCCTTCTGTTGTTAGTCACTACAGTATATTGTTTTGATGGGTTAATTATTTTTGAAAAAGCAGTTTAATTCAAAACTCACCTTGAAAGTTTAATAAACATATAAATCACCTTGAGAGAGACGCAGTATAAATCAACCACATGAACACATGGTCAGTTTCAGGACACCACAGTAGCCCTTTAAATACAGACAGACCCAAACGATTTGATTCCAACCTTTCACAAGTAAATAAACTTTATAGAATTCCTTTGGTTAAGCTCCTAAGGCTACTTGCAGTCTGGTTTAACTCATTCCAGATTTCCATTTTACATAACAAACTTTGTTAGATGCCTAACACATTGTAATGTAGTAAATGGTGTAGCTGGTTGAGAGAATGCCAAGAGTGTGCAAAGCTGTCATCAAGGCAAAGGGTGGCTACTTTGAAAAATCGCAAATATAAAATATATTTTGATTTGTTTAACACTTTTTTTGTTACTACATGATTCCACATGTGTTATTTCATAGTTTTGACATTTTCACTATTATTCTACAATGTAGAAAATAGTAAAACAATTAAGAAAAACCCTTGAATGAGTAGGTGTGTCCAATATATGATTGGATGTATAGACATTATGGACAGTATGTTGATAGAATATTTAGTATATCTGTAGAATACATAGGATAGAATACTATATATACAGCAATAGTTGAATAGAATGGCATTGACTGGAATACAGTGTATACTGTGTATATGAAATGGATAAAATAGTATGTAAACATGATTAAAGTGACCAGTGTTCCATTATTAAAGTGACCAGTGTTCCATGTCTATGTACACAGGGCAGCAGACTCTAAGTTGCAGGGTTCAGTAACCGGATGATAGCCGGCTAGTAAGAGTGACTAAAGTTCAGGGCAGGGTACTGGGCGGAGGCTGGCTAGTGGTGACTATTTAGCAGTCTGATGGCCTTGAGATAGAAGCTGTTTTTCAGTCTCTCGGTCCCAGCTTTGATGCACCTGTATTGACCTCGCCTACTGGATGGTAGCGGATTGAACAGGCTGTGGCTCGAGTGGATAAAGTCCTTGATTATCTTCTTGGCCTTCCTGTGACACCAGGTGCTGTAGATGTCCTGGACGGAAGGCACTCTCTCAATTCAATTCAATTTCAATTCAAGGGGCTTTATTAGTATGGGAAACATATGTTAACATTGCCAAAGCAGACTCTCTTTCTCTCCCTCTCACTCTTTCACTTACTCACTCTCTCTCACTCACTCTCTCTCTGTCACTCTCTCACACGCTCTCTCTCACTCTCTCTCGCTCGCTCTCTCTCACTCTCTCTCTCACTCTTTATTTATCCAAGTTAATTAGCCTACAAATTCAATCAATCCGTTTGGATTGACGCTATATGTGAATCGCATGGAGATAAATATATATTTTACAATGGAGCCCCGATGCTGAGAGCCCACTTGGCACACCACGTCATTCCAACATTGATAATTGGGTAATATTTGGTTGAGACGTTGGTCAATTAGATTAGAATTTATATTTACCCACTCAAAAAAGACAGCCATAAGTTATCTGAATTCCCAATGTGTTATCACTATGCTTTCAATTATCTAAAAGCACAACCAAATTCCAATGGAAAAACAATGTCTGGTTTTTGGTTTAGTTGTCACCCAAATGTCTACCACTGCGCTTTCAACCATTTAAAAGCACAGTAAAGTTCAAATGTCAGATATTTTGTTTATTTATACAACAGATAAATGTGATATCACTGTGGTACTTCATCTATGAAGATAAAACACCAGGTAAAAAAAACCTAGGTGTCATTTTAGTTTTCTGAACATTAGGAATGTGACTAAAATAGCTTTTTACCACCTGAGAAACATTGCCAAAGTATTTCTTTCTTTCTTTCTGTCTCCGGTTGATACAGAGAGACTCATCCATGCTTTTATTACAAGCAGGTTTGACTACTGTAATTCTCTCCTGTCTAGTCTACCCAAGAAATCATTGGTCAGCTGCAAAACAGACAGAATGATGCAGCATGGGTACTGATCAAGACCAGACGGAGAGCACACATTACACCAGGTTCAGACATGATACATTACACTGTGTTTCAGGTCTCTGCACTCGCTGCCTGTGAGTTTTATCATTCATTTTAACATTCCTCTATTGGTTTTTAAATCAATCCATGATGGTGCAGCCCAATACATGTCAGACGTGCTTTTAAGTTCTGTACCCAGTAGGTCCCTCAGGTCCTCTGGCACTGGCCTTTTAACTATCCCAAAGCCTAGGACCAAGAGGCATGGAGAGACAGCCTTTAGTTATTATGCCCCCAGCCTCTGGAATAGCCTGCCAGAGAACCTGAAGGGGGCCAAAACTGTGGACATTTTTAAAGGAGATCTTAAAACACACCTTTTTAGTTTTGCTTTTTGGTTTTTAGTCATTCACTTTTTGTTATTCTATTGTTTTCATCTTCTTATGTTTGTTGTGTACTAAATACTTCCATTTTTATTTTAATTGTTTTTTCTTGTGAAGAACATTGTGTTGCATTTCACGTCTGAAATGTGCTGAATAAATTAAGCTTGATTTGATTTGAATAGCAGGACCAAATGACCTGGATTGCATTTGAGATATCATTAAAAGTACATGGTGCAAATATCAACATTTGAAGGATATTTATCTTCTGCTTGGATAGTTCCAAATGTGCCACTGACTTAGTCTGGCTTTAACCTACAAATGAATCATTGATATGTTGGGTTCACGTATCCATCTCAACCAAAAAATCAAAGTTAAAGAATAGGACTAAATCAAATACAATTTTAAATGCACTTTAAATAAAGTTTTATTTGATTTAGTCCTATTCTTTAACTTTGATTTTATGGTTGAGATGGAGACGTGAATCCAACATATCAATGATTTATTTGTAGACAAACAGGAAATAAAGCCAGACTAAGTCAGTGGCACAGATGGAACTATCCAATCAGAAGATAAATCTCCTTCAATTGTTGATATCTGGTTGCGTTGACAACCAAACACAATTCAATGTCACTCAATATCATTACCTTTTAAATCAACCAGAGCTGGAAGCACTAGGCCTATTGTACTGTCTACGTTTAGTTCAATTTGCAAACGCTATACAGGCCTAAATAGCATCAATGATGATTGATAAAGTATGGTCACATTTCATTTGCTCTGTTAAACCTACCCTCCGGAATGACTTCAATAGCAACAGTGAATCTATTTCGTTTTTAAGTGGAGATCTCTCAACAATCATTCTCACATTTGCACATTGGTAATAGTCAGTGACAAATATCAAAGCTGGGCTTGGTTAAAACCTTAGATGGGAGAGCAAAGGGTAGCTGTAGAGAGAGAAAAAAATTCTGAAAGTGAATATAACATTGCATTTGAGAGGTACAAATAAAGGTACAAATTCAACATATGTTATCGAAGGTTTGTCTATGTTGAAATATGGTTACCACACATTCAAATCCAATGTGTTTTCCACATAGATTCCAGTTTTGCCCAGTGGGAGAGGTTATTGTTTCTGTGGGAGTATTATTATTTTATGAATAATTAACTGACTGGGATTTTATTAATTCCCAGAATGCATCACAAGAACACACAGAGAGAGATGCCATGGGTAATACATTGTTATCTTCTAAATAAGTTGCCTTTCATCTCTAAACAAACATCTGTTTACCAGAGGCCAGCCATATTAATGAAGACAGACAGACAGACAGACAGACAGACAGACAGACAGACAGACAGACAGACAGACAGACAGACAGACAGACAGACAGACAGACAGACAGACAGACAGACAGACAGACAGACAGACAGACAGACAGACAGACAGACAGACAGAGAGAAAGGGAGTAGAGTAAGAGACAGAAACAAAAGAAAGAGAAAGAGAAAGAGAAGGAGGAGAAAGTGGGAAGCAGCCTCCAGAAACAGAGGAGCTACTGTACGAAAGAGGATATACATTTAGTAGCCTACTAGTTTTCCACTCTCTCTGACTCTACTGTAAAGTATTGTACAGTACCTACTGCACAGTCACAGTGACCCTATTCGCCATATAGTGCACTACTTTTGACCAGGGCCCTATGAGTCGGTCCCTATGGGACCTGGTCAAAGGTAGTGCACTATAGGCAACAGGGTGCCATTTGTAACACAGCTATAAATCAGACATTTTAAATAAACCTGGTAAATGTCCTAAACTCCTAAGGCCATTCCTGTTGTTGTTGTGGTCGGCTGAATTGGCATCACTGCTCACGTGGCCCTTTCTCCTGCAACTGTCCTGTCCCCTCTCTCTCTCTCTCTCTCTCTCTCTCTCTCCCTCTCTGGGGTTATATAATCTGCCAGGTTTAACAACATATTTGCAATATGAAGTGACACACCCACAAAGGGGGAGAACCATGAAAAATACAAATCACTCTTATCTCAATAAAACTACAATCGATTTCACTTGTTTTTGCAATGTAACATGTTTCCCATGCCAATAAAATCCTATGAACTGAATTGAAATGAGAGATGTATTTATTGCCCATGCCAATAAAACCCTTTGAAATGAAATGAGAGAGAGATGTAACATGTTTCCCATGCCAATAAAACCCTTTGAACTGAATTGAAATGAGAGAGAGATGTATTTATTGTCCATGCCAATAAAACCCTTTGAAATGAAATGAGAGAGAGATGTATTTATTTCCCATGCCAATAAAACCCTTTGAAATGAAATGAGAGAGAGATGTATTTATTTCCCATGCCAATAAAACCCTTTGAACTGAATTTAAATGAGAGAGATGTATTTATTTCCCATGCCAATAAAACCCTTTGAACTGAATTGAAATGAGAGAGAGAGATGTATTTATTTTCCCTTTTCTACTATTTGCACATAATATGACATTTGAAATGTCCTAATTATTTTGGAACTTTTGTGAGTGTAATGTTTTCTGTTAATTTTTATTGTTTATTATCTACTTCACTTGCTTTGGCAATGTTAACACATGTTTCCCTTGCCAATAAAGCCCTTGAATTGAAATTGACATTGATAGAGAGAGTGAGCCAGAGATAGAGAGAGCGAGAGACAGAGAGACAGAGTTTATCCATGTCTGTGCATAGTAACAAATGCATTCACATAGTACCAGTGAATTCAGAGGCCATTATAACACAATGATACAGCCAGAGACACTATCCCACATGGCACCCTTTTCTCAGTGACTTGACTTGGACTGAAATAGGTGCCGGTAATCAATTTGGGTGCAGGAGATCCACAATACTTTCCCACCAACATTCTACAAGAGGAACAGGAGCTCAAGCAGTAGAACATTTGAAGTGCTGGTACGGTGAGCTCCTGCTCAAGTCAACCACTGCCTATTCTCTATATAGTGCACTACTTCACCAGGACCCATAAGATCTGGTCAAGATTAGTGCACTATATAGGGAATGGGGTGCTATTTGGGATGTGAACAAGGCTAATGTTGTCTTTACACAAGAAGACAGTGGAGTGAGTGTATCTGGTAGTACTGAAGCACAACTGGCAACGAGATAGAGAAAGATGGTTTCTTGGGATTTCACCCGGTGAGGTTCACATGCCTCACCACTGTATCAACCCAGGCCCCCGTACAATCTCAGCTATATTCGGTGATAAACTGCTGTCACATGGTTATTATTAGTCTGTGGGAAGAAGATGAGTTAGGATGCATCCCAAATGGCAACCTATTCCCTTTATAGTGCACTACTTTTGACTGGGGCCCATAATGCTCTGGTCAGTAGTTCACTTTATGGTGAAATGAGTGTCATTTGGGATGCAGATGGTCCTCCTGGTTGGAGAATAAGTTACTTTTCTCTTCTCTAAAGAACAAACTGTCAGGGAGGGAATGCAAATATCTTGCATCTATTTTCTGAAACATCGCTCCTCTACACCACTAATCACTGGTGGGCAGGCCTGTTGAGGGAATACTGTGATTCCTTATAGACAGGTGGATCTACAGGGTCGGGGTCTCAAGAGGTCGTCTCAGAGTAGGAGTGCTGATCTAGGATCAGTTTTGCCTTTAAGATCACAATGAATATGCAGTCATTACATGAACAGGGGGGAGGGGGCCTGATCATAGATCAGCGAACCTACTCTGAGACGCTAGATACATACTGTGCAATCGGGAAAAGTATTCATAATACCCCATAATGACGAAACAAAAACAGTTAATCAAAATTAAATGCTAATTTATCAAAATACAAAACTAAAATTTACATAAGTATTCAGACCCTTTACTCAGTACTTTGTTGAAGCACCTTTGGCAGCGATTACAGCCTCGAGTCTTCTTGGGTACAAGCTTGGCACACCTGTTTTTGGGGAGTTTCTCCCATTCTTCTCTGCAGATCCTCTCAAGCTTTATAAGGTTGGATGGGGAGATGTTCAATTGGGTTCAAGTCCTGGCTATGGCTGGGCCACAAAGAGACTTAGAGACTTGTCCCAAAGCCACTCCTGCACTGTCTTGGCTGTGTGCTTAGAGTCATTGTCTTGTTGGAAGGTGAACCTTTTCTCCAGTCTGAGGTCCTGTGTCCTCTGGAGCAGGTTTTCATCAAGGATCTCTCTGTACTTTGCTCCGTTCATCTTTGCCTCAATCCTGACTAGTCTCTCAGTCCCATCCGCTGAAAAACATCCCCACAGCATGATGCTGCCACCACCATGTTTCACCGTAGGGATGGTTCCAGGTTTCCTCCAGATGTGATGCTTGGCATTCAGGCCAAAGAGTTCAATCTTGGTTATATCAGATCAGAGAATCTTGTTTCTCATGGTCTGAGTCCTTTAGGTGCCTTTTGGCAAACTCCAAGCAGGCTGTCAGGCTGTAGAGCTCTGTCAGAGTGACCATCAGGTTCTTGGTCACCTCCCTGACCAAGACCCTTCTCCCTCGATTGCTCAGTTTGGCTGGGCGGCCAGCTCTAGGAAGAGTCTTGGTGGTTCCAAACTTCTTCTATTTAAGAATGATGGGGGGCCACTGTGTTCTTGGGGACCTTCAATGCTGCAGAATGTTTTTGGTACCCTTCCCCAGATCTGTGCCTCATCACAATCCTGTCTCGGGGGTCAACGGACAATTCCTTCGACCTCATGACTTGTTTTTTTCTCTGAGATGCACTGTCAACTGTGGGTCCTTATATAGACAGGTGTGTGCCTTTCAAAATCATGTCCAATCAATTGAATTTACCACAGGTGGAATCCAATCAAGTTGTAGAAACATCTCAAGGATGATCAACGGAAACAGGATGCACCTGAATACTTATGTAAATAAGGTATTTCTGTTTTTAATTTCATGAAATTTGCCTAAACCTGTTTTCGCATTGTCATTATGGGGTATTGTGTGTAGATTGATGAGTCAAGGGGTCTGAATACTTCCCGAAGGCACTGGTCTTGACCCCATCTCTTCACCTAATACAATATAACTGGAGTTTGTTGGTGTTGTATGCATATAGACACATTTAACATTTCAATTAAGTGTCATATCAAATTGATTCATCAGGTCTGCCCAGTAACAGCAGTAGTCTTTATATCTTGTCAAAACAAAAACATAAGCCCAAGATAAATGCTCTGAACTTTTGTCGTCATTCCGCTTTGTCAAACTGCTTCGTTATTTCAGTCATTTGAAACATTTCTCTGTGACTATTAGCATAGTTGGTTCAAAGGGAGATCAAAGGAACTGATTGCCAGTCTGATTATATTTGTAATTATTTGATACTCAATTAATGTAATAATTGATACTCTGCAGCAAGCTACATGTGATTATTACAGATTTGAAATGCACCCAATTATTTGCCTGTTGAAATGATCCGATGGGGTGTGAAGATGAAAGATTGTGTATCGGAGTCTTAATGACAGCAGTCCTTTGCACACAAGATTTCACTTTTGTGTGTGGGGGGGGGGGGGGGGGGGGTAAACCCATGTGTTTGAATAGAGGCAGAATAAATATATTGAAGTTACTTACAAAAGAAAGCCAAATGCATTCTGTTTCATCCGCCTCTGCTATACAATGCATATTGAACAGGCACGCTCTCAAAGTGAAACTCTGGAAGTGCAGACTTGGAGAAAAAAAAAAAAAAGCCTGCTCCTCTCTCCTCAATCAAGTGGATTTTAAGTCAAAACACAATTTGCTATCTCCTCCACCCTAAGCAGTGGAAAATTACAGTGTGTGGCTGGTGAGACACTAGACGTGTAGAGGATGTGTTAATACTGCCATCTTGTGGTTCTAGTACTAATGGACACTGAAGGGTTTGTGTTCCAATTCTCTAGCGTCCTCCTGTGTGCATTCGCTCCCCCTTGTGGATTTCAAAAAAGGAATGGACTCAAAACGTGCCATGAAAAATGCTATGCTTTAAAATTTGTATTCATTACGTTATTTTTGACATTAATACATTTGATAATTCATATTAATACTATAACCTCTTTCAAAACTCTTTTATCAGGTTGGTCGTAATTCATCTTTGTTGGTGAAAATGTTAAATTTTTTGCAAGGCTGAGAAGAAAGAAAAAAATACAGGACTCATGCTAAACGTAATACTCAAGTCAGCTTTATTAACATGGTTTTCCTTTTTTTTAGTCAAGTGACCATCAGACCGAACTTAATAACAAAATGACTACCGGATCGTCTGAGGACATGATTTCTTGTCTCAGCGTAGTTTACATGTTCATTACAAAAACATAAAAGACCAAACTTTGACAGAAATGCAAATACTGTGCAGTAGAGTGGAGCTTGTAAAATTAAAACAACCTAGCATGTTGGGGAATAGACGTGGTACTTGGAACAATTTCAAACCTGAATGAAACCATTACCTTGGTTAATGCATTTAATTTTATGGGGTAATATCAATGTTTTACACAATTCCCAGAGCGATCTAACTAAAATACCAGGCCAAATAATACTTCTGCTTTAACTTAAAACCATTGGTCATTCAAAACTCGCAAAAGGTAACGACTAAATAATTCTCTGCGATTTGTCAACAAAACAATTTTTTTATCCTTCAGGATCCAGGAACGCAGCAGAACATGGTGAGCTGCTAGCCCACCCTGAGCGGAGGAGCTACCAAGACGACTCCGTCACCTCTCACAAACAACATGGGGATGTTCCTCTTCGTTGACTGAAAAATAGAAAACCACATGATGGAATTACGTTGCCGTCCTGAACCTTCTTTCAGCATTTCAGTGTTACATTCCTAGGGCTGTCTGAGCACCTCTTCGGGGATCCAGAAATCTTGGTAAGAGGAGCGCCAGCACACTACCAACTACAAAGACATGTATTTAAACAATGCAGAATTTAATGGAAATAGATTTGATCGTAACTTCGACTTGGTTCGGAGATCCGTGACAAACAAGAAACCCCATTCCTTTTCTAGGGGTAATGAGTGTAAATGTTTTTAGAAATACCTACAAATCACTTCTCCAGGGGGACATTTAACGACAGAAATAGACATTTCAGCCACAACAGCTATTCTTGGGTTAGATCTCAGACACACAGTTGACAATGAAGGGGAAAAAAGCAGAGGGTGGTTGCCCTATCACTGATAGGACAATCTATGCCCCCCCCCTACGGTGCATTTCCTCTCAGTAGGACAATCTACGGCCCCCCTACGGTGCATTTCCTCTCAGTTGGACAATCTATGGCCCCCCTACGGTGCATTTCCTCTCAGTAGGACAATCTACGGCCCCCCTACGGTGCATTTCCTCTCAGTTGGACAATCTACGGCCCCCCTACGGTGCATTTCCTCTCAGTAGGACAATCTATGGCCCCCCCCTATGGTGCATTTCCTCTCAGTAGGACAATCTATGGCCCCCCCCTATGGTGCATTTCCTCTCAGTAGGACAATCTATGCCCCCCTATGGTGCATTTCCTCTCAGTAGGACAATCTATGGCCCCCTACGGTGCATTTCCTCTCAGTAGGACAATCTATGGCCCCCCTACGGTGCATTTCCTCTCAGTAGGACAATCTATGGCCCCCCTACGGTGCATTTCCTCTCAGTAGGACAATCTATGGCCCCCCTACGGTGCATTTCCTCTCAGTAGGACAATCTACGGCCCCCCTACGGTGCATTTCCTCTCAGTAGGACAATCTAGCGGCCCCCTATGGTGTAACTAGCCTGATTCAGCTTATCAACCAGATAATTATTAGAAGCAGGTGTGCTAGATTAGGGTTGGAGATAAAACCTACAGGAGGGTAGCTCTCCAGGAACAGGGTTGGAGATAAAACCTACAGGAGGGTAGCTCTCCAGGAACAGGGTTGGAGTTAAAACCTACAGGAGGGTATCTCTCCAGGAACAGGGTTGGAGATAAAACCTACAGGAGGGTAGCTCTCCAGGAACAGGGTTGGAGATAAAACCTACAGGAGGGTAGCTCTCCAGGAACAGGGTTGGAGTTAAAACCTACAGGAGGGTATCTCTCGAGGAACAGGGTTGGAGTTAAAACCTACAGGAGGGTATCTCTCCAGGAACAGGGTTGGAGTTAAAACCTACAGGAAGGCAGCTCTCCAGGAACAGGGTTGGAGAAACCTTCACTAAAGTCTGAGACTTTAGGCCAAGCCCTGGTGTAGCCGAAATTTCTGCAGTTAAAAAGGTGGCGGAAGCCCTTTTTCATACCTTATAAATTTCTTCATACGTCTCCTCATCAATCTCTACTGTTGTCACCGTCTCCTCAACATCTCCCAAGATCATGTTCAAGTGCTGATCGTAGGCCTGGAACAAAGATAAACCGCATTAGACTCAGGCAGGCCTATAGTTTGGCGAGACAAGATGATAAAGCTCAAAATTCAGGATGACAGCTATACACAACATTATAAACTAGGTGATTCGGGCCCTGAATGCTGATTTGCTGACAGCCGTGGTATATCACGGTATGACAAAACCTTTATTATTAATGATCTAATTACATTGGTAAGCATTTTATAATAGCAATAAGGCACCTCAGGGTTTTGTGATATATGGCCAATATACCATGGCCAATATACCACATCCCCTTGAGCCTTATTTCTTAGACTACATCCTTGTTCAAACATTTTGCAACATTACAAAAGCAACCAAGATGATCACACAACTACCTACGTTCAATCTGCCCCTGAGTTCTCGGTCGTTTCTCATCTTAACATATATCCTTTCATCCAAACTGAGCCTGATCAGATCCAGGGGCTCCTCCACTGTGTTGGTGGTCGTTTGCTGCAACACAAAGCACATGGGGAAAGAAGTTGTTCACACTAGATATTGGTTTCATGCTAAATAGTTGCCTAACTGGTATTAGAATCACTTATCAGGCATAGACTATAGATTTGAATACATTTAACGTTACAAGAACTCTGAGGGGGGGGGGGGAATGCAACGTCATTGTATTTTAAGTAAACGTTCAACACCTAGCTCTGGTCCAGGGCGTTAGTGCGCTGGACTACATCTATTCAAACCCATTACCTTTGCCTGAATTTCTAAATATACCGTCTGGAACATGACAGTGTTTGATTCTGGAAATGGGACTCTACAGGCCGGAATGTTTAAAACATATTTACACGTACTCTGCCCATTGTCCATGGTGTTAATCCTTCAGATACTCAAATTTCTATTAAATATATACAGTATCCAAAGTCTCGTTTAGCCGAATTGTTACAGCACGTGCCTTTGGTCATGAGCAAAACATATTTGCCATAATCATAGACCCGCGTTTTGAAGTTGGGTTATCAATAGCGTTACTTTCCGATGGATATTTTTCTCAGATGTCGACCAACACGACGGACAATCGGCAGAGTAAGCTTCAATATAATTCTATTCAACATACGTGTCTAGTTAGCGAATTGACTAATATACAAGCTAGATTGATATAGCTGGCTGCTAATCACCATGCTAGCTAGCCACTGTTGCCTCCATATTAAAACCACCCATGTTTTTACAATGATGTTGGCTAGCTAGCTGGTTGCCGTAATCTACTGATACAAACCGGTGTACAAGTCTATTTCTCTACTCTAAATAAATGTTTTGCACAGAGAAAGATTGACAATAAAACGTTTCGCTAACGCCAACCTGTTCAACTTCATCCGCCATTTTTGAACAGTTTCCCAGAATTCCTTGTGGTGAAGGGTATGTTCGATTTGTTCTCAGTAGACTGCGATTTACATGAGATGCACATGCAGAGTACCAGCGTTGCGTACATTAAGTATCCTACAAATGTAAATAATGTTGACTTCATTAATGGCGATTAATAATTTATCATAACTTGTGTAGAATATTTACAACCTCAGCTCGACCCTGATAAACAATAAATAACAGTCAATCAATGCAAAAGCGCCCCGCATAACCACGCAGATGGATGCGTTCCAGAGAGTATCAGATTTGGGAGGTCGAAAGTTTATTGAACGTGCGATTTTCCCATCCTTTCATGTTATTAATAGCCTACTTTAGCTTTTGCCTTTTGTGTTATAGCCCGGTTGCGATATGTCGCGCATGTCCATATGATTTGTGTCATTAGGTGTTGTTTTCATCATTGCACGCGTGACTGAAACCGAGCTGCGATTTTTCCCGCATGTCCTCGCGACGCGGGATGTAGAATGCAGGGATTAGTCATGCAACCGCAGTAGACTACACACCTCATCATCCTTCTCACCGATACCATCATCATACGGCGCTGCTGATCATTTAAACAGGAGGGCAAGAGTGTCTGGGAATTAATAATATTTTCTGTTATTTATTTTATGTTTGTGTGGTAGGCTATCCGAGGTGAATGAGTTCTCCGGTTGCGGTTCTTGCGGTGCTGGCCGCTTGCCTTTGCGGTGTGCCTCTCCCCGTGGCTTGTAGGGACCATCTAAATTACAGACCAATCATTGGTAAACCATTCGAGATCCATCTAGGGTGAATGGGTATGTATGTCTCTCAGAAACGCTCCTTATGTAACGTCTTGATCTGTTTTATTCTAGAATGTTCTGGGACCATATTGTACCAATGTCAGCATGTAACTGTCAATTTTATAGGAAGTGGAAATGGAGAACTCTCACTTCAGAATGACATCTTGACTGTAGATGATCGATTTTTGATATTTATTTTTAATTGTTAGATTTCATGTTTTTCATTGATCAACACGAATCCTCATGTAGCCATTGTATAGTTATAGACGTTTCAATATTTACATAGGGAGTTCCTTTTGTGTAGCCAAGTAGGCTGAATGGCATTCATTTATAAAGGTTTCTAGCAGCAAAGCAGGTTTTGTGAAAGTATGTTTTAAAGCAGTTTATATATGTAAATGCCCCAAAGGAATGTAAGGCTAAGCAACTAAATAGTCTCTTGAAATCACCTATAGATGTTGCCAATCATGACTGAGAGGACGGTTAAGGGAAACGATTAATCTGTGAGATGATGATGGTTCTATTAAACACACATCTTTACATTAACACCATCCCTCAGCTTTACAGCAAACCAAGTGGCTGGGGTTGCTGGTTTGGTATTTTTTCCAAGGAGTGGTCTTGTTCAAGCGAAAACGGCCCATAGGGCAGGAGTCTATTTCCTGTTTCTGTAGTGTGAGGCAACTTGATGTACAACTACATCCCCTGGACAGGATGCTAGTCTTGTTGTTGTAATGTAATCTGTTGTTGTAATGTAAAGTGTATTGTAATGTAACATGTGTTGTAATGTGAAGTGTAAAATGTATTGTAATGTAAAATGTGTTGTAATGTGAAGTGTATTGTAATGTTGTCACGATTCTCTAAGACAGAACCCAGAAGCAGACCAGGACAAGGTGAGTAAAATGAAGGTGAGTATTTATTGGTAGTCTTGATGTGTAAATTGAATAATCCAGGAGACGGAGCGGCAGCGGAGGTGAGTTGATGAGAGTAAATGGGTTGATCCAATGAAGTCACTGAATCCACCGACGGCCAGGCAAGGGAGTTGAATGTTCCGGGAGAATGACTGTAGACAGAGTAAACGGGAGTGAGTAACCAGTAACAAGTACAAAACAACAAGACTAGCTCAGGAAACATGAGGCTGATACGCTGACACAACATACTGTTCGTTGCTAACGATCCGGCAGGGAATGGATGTCAGCTCAGGGTTTATGAAGAGGTGATGATCAGGACCAGGTGTGCAGATGGCTGATGAGATGCAGGTGCGGATAATCACTAGATCTCCCGCCTAGCTTCGTCGCCTAGCAACCAGACAGGGTGCGTTCAGGAACCTCAGACAAAAGACTCCAAAACAGAAAACAGTCAGCTCAGGCAGAAAACAGACTCAGGAAGTGGGATTCCTGACAAATGTGAAGTGTATTGTAATGTAAAATGTGGTGTAATGTAAAGTGTATTGTGATGTAAAATGTGATGTTGTAATGTGAAGTGTATTGTAATGTAAAATGTGATGTTGTAATGTAAAGTGTATTGTAATGTAAAATGTGATGTTGTAATGTAGTGTAATGTAAAGTGTATTGTAACGTAGAGTGTTTTGTTATTTCAGGGGTCCTGGCCCAGGAGAACATAGTGGGAGACCCTCATGCTCAGGGATCCTCCTACATCGCTGCTTCCTATGTAAAGTACCTGGAGAGTGCTGGAGCCAGAGTTGTCCCCATAAGGTATGTGTGACTGACGTGCTTTGAACCAAGGCCTCTTGAATGCCAGTGCATTATCCCAGATAAGTCAAAGCCTAGTGATTTTCTAGGAAATAAAGCACAATGAAAGGCTTTGTAATCCACCTCACAGTTTTTTTTTTCTCAGTATCTGTTGAGTGTCAAAAGTATGTTGGCTGATTGTAATCATTTACTTCCTTCATTCCTTCCTCTGATAGAATAAACAGAACTGATGAAGAGTATGAGAATATATTTAACTCAATAAATGGGTGAGTGAAATTATTGTTCACTTATTTATATAACCGTAATCAGATACCTTCGTGGGAATAATTAAAATGTGAAGGACTATAGGCTATTTGATTGGTTGATTGGTTGTTGTAGGCTGCTGTTACCAGGTGGGGGTGTAGATCTGCAGACTTCCCAGTTCAGTTGTCTGTCAAAGATCTTCTATGATCTGGCTATCAAGGTACTCCATACCCACCAAAATGATATTTGGTTTTTATCCTTCATTGACGATAAATGTATTGAATTGTTTTCAATAACTATAAAATGGTTTCAAAGAATTAATACATTGTTAAATGTCCAATATATGGTACCCACAGTTTACAACACGGACAGCGGGTTCCATTTTGCTCCCTACCTCTTCCCCTTGTTCCTAATGTTTCTATGTTTACAGATCTGAAGTGTCTGGTTAGGTGTTAGCAGTGTAGTGGTTCAGCTTCCACTATATTACTTCTACCTGTTGAGCAGTACTCCTGTTGTTTCATGCTCGTGTTTTGTCATTGTCTTCCAGACCAACGATGCGTCTGATTACTTCCCCATATGGGGCACGTGCCAAGGCCTCCAGCAGATGACAGTACTGTCCAGCAACAAGAGCCTTCTGACTCTGACAGAGACCAAGGCTGTGGCCCTGCCTCTCACATTCACCCCAGGTCAGAGACCACACTGGGTTTCTGCATTCTGTATGTGTATAGGCCTGTGTTTGTCTATGAATATTGATATTCAGTGGTGTAAAATACTTAAGTAAAAATACTTTAAAGTACTACTTAAGTAGGTTTTGGGGTATCTGTACTTTACTTTACTATTAATATTTTTTACTACTTTTACTTAATTCCTTAAGAAAATATTGTACTTTTTACTCCATACATTTTCCTTGACACCCAAAAGTACTCGTTACATTTTGAATGTTTAGCAGAGCAGAAAACAGAACAGAAAACAATTCAATTCACACACTTATCAACAGAACATCCCTACTGCCTCTGATCTGGCAGCCTCTCACTAAACACACATGCTTTGTTTGTAAATTATGTCTGAGTGTTGGAGTGTGCCCCTGGCCTTCTGGAAATAAATAAAACATTTAAAAAATGGTGCCATCTGGTTTGCTTAATATAAGGAATTTGAAATGATTTATACTTTTACTTTTGATACTTAACTATATTTTAAACCAAATACTTTTACTCAAGTAGAATTTTACTGGGTGACTTTTACTTTTACTTGAGTCATTTTCTATTACTGTATCTTTACTTTTACTCAAGTATGACAATTGGGTACTTTTCCCACCACTGTTCATATTGGACTTGTACACTGCACAGATCAAGTTTTCTCTCATTGGAGTTCAAGATTGTGTTCATTGGGCACCAAATAGTAAACAAAACTGACTGAAACCAGGAGGGACTACCTGGACCTTTTAAAGCATTTTGCATTGCGTTTTACATTGCCTGCCTAAATGATAAAGTCGTCTTGACCAAAATGAACTGATAATTGATCTTGCCAATGGATTTTCAGCCTTTATAGCTAGACTCTGCAGTTGAAACAATAACAAGGCATTCACCCCACCTCTGTTTTGTTAAAAAGCGGAGGAATGGGCCTGGATTTAACTAACCCCTTTCAAATGCATAGACAGAGCTATGGATGCAAGGACTGACCATCCATGATATCAAAATGATTGTTTTAACCATGTTTTGAGGCTATACAGTGTTTGTTTACATTGAAGTTGTTTACAAATATTGGAGCAAAAAAAGCTTATTTTGGTTTCTGATGGGGTTTCTGACAGTGGAACTAAGCTTTTATAAGGCATTTATAAGTTATATTCTACAAGAATCAATGGGTATATATCATTACTTTATAAGTCCAAAGATGTCGGTAGCAACTAAGGATTCTAGCTTAAGGTTTTCGTTATCTTAGTTTTGACACAGCTTCCATGAACAGCCAAGGCCTTTCCCAGAGACCTGCTCCTGTCTCTGTCAGAAGACAACATCACCACCAACTTCCACAGCTGGAGTCTATCGCTACAGGTACTGATGGACTGGCTGGCTGGCTGACTGATGGACTGGCTGGCTGACTACAGGTACTGATGGACTGGCTGGCTGGCTGACTGATGGACTGGCTGGCTGGCAGACTACAGGTACTGATGGACTGGATGGCTGGCTGACTACAGGTACTGATGGACTGGCTGACTGGCTGACTACAGGTACTGATGGACTGACTGATGGACTGACTGGCTGGCTGACTAACTACAGGTACTGACTGACTGCTTACTGACTTACTTACTGACTACAGGTTCAGGCTGACTGACTCACTGACGACTGACTTACTAACTAACGGTTCTGACTGACTGACTGGCTGGCTGACTGACTGACTGGCTGACTTACTAACTAACGGTTCTTACTGACTGACTGGCTGACTTACTAACGGTTCTGACTGACTGACTGACGGACTTACTAACTAACGGTTCTGACTGACTGACTGACTTACTAACTAACGGTTCTGACTGACTGACTGACTGACTAACGGTTCTTACTGACTGACGACTGACTGACTAACTAACGGTTCTTACTGACTGACTGACTAACTAACGGTTCTTACTGACTGACTGGCTGACTTACTAACGGTTCTTTCTGACTGACTGGCTGGCTGACTTACTAACTAACGGTTCTGACTGACTGACTAACTAACGGTTCTTACTGACTGACTGGCTGACTTACTAACTAACGGTTCTGACTGACTGGCTGACTTACTAACTAACGGTTCTTACTGGGTGACTTACTAACTAACGGTTCTTACTGACTGGCGACTGACTTACTGACTACAGGTTCTGACTGACTGACTGACTTACTAACTAACGGTTCTGACTGACTGACTGACTTACTAACTAACGGTTCTGACTGACTGACTGACTTACTAACTAACGGTTCTTACTGACTGGCTGGCTGACTGACTGACTGACTGACTGACTGACTTACTAACTAACAGTTCTGACTGACTGACTGACTTACTAACTAACGGTTCTGACTGACTGACTGACTTACTAACTAACGGTTCTGACTGACTGACTGACTGACTTACTAACTAACGGTTCTGACTGACTGACTGGCTGGCTGACTGACTGACTGACTTACTAACGGTTCTTACTGACTTGCTTTAGGGAAGGGAAGAAAAAAAGGCTAGAACAAGTAATACTATTTCTGAGAATTATAATAATTTTTCAAACCACTGCGACGTAATACCACCTGAACCCGCCCCTGTCTGAAGCTATCTGAAAACGCTTTTGAATGTCTGTGCATCAGAGTTACCAGAATATAGCTAATTCCATCCTCTTCTGTCCTCCCATGACCTAGACTAGAGCAAGGAACTTCCTTCTCAGCCTCACTATAGTGTAGCGCAGAAAGACATTCAATTATGTGTTCTATTCAATTATATCACTGTAACATTTTTGATTCCGGAACGTTACAAAAGAACTAATGAACGTCGTGATTCATGTCAGCAGAACTACAGCCGGAATGCCAAGCTGAAACATTTCTACAAGGTTCTGACCACCAACACAGACGGACGGAGAGAGTTCATTTCTACCATGGAAGGTACTGTACAGTGTCTGAACATGGCTAGAGAGACTTCATTTGGCCATCAAGTGAGAGTGTTGTAACCATGGGATACTTGCAGTGGCATGTGTGTAAAATGCATTCACCTCAGTGTATTGATTATCAAGACCCCAGGTCCTTGTTAGCCACACTGTAACCGGAGCCTCGAGGTTCTGTTGACAAGCTGAATGTTTTCATTGTTCTGCTCTCTTGTTGTAGGGAAGCCATTGTAGACTGTTCCAGTGGCTATACTGTAAAAAGAGCCTAGATTGTACATTTTCATCTGTTTCCTCTCTGGTAGCGAATCACTATCCGTTCTATGCTGTCCAGTGGCACCCTGAGAAGAGTCCCTTTGAGTGGGTAGATAAGCCAGGTATGGTCCACTCTGCTGCCTCCGTCAGAGCATCCTTCTACACAGCACACTTCTTTGTCTCCGAGGGTGAGTTATTTTAGTCCACTTTTCTTTAACCAGGCAAATCAGTTAAGAACAAATTCTTATTTGCACCGCTGGCCTGGTGAGTGACTGTAGATTAGATATTGGACTGTACAACGCTGGCCTGGTGAGTGACTGTAGATTAGATATTGGACTGTACAACGATGACCTTTACATGACCTGTACATGACCTGTAGATGACCTGTCATCCTACAGTCATACGTTGTCAGAGAAGCAAAATGATATGTTAACCCAACATGACACTAACCCTACATTACACATGACACTAGCTCTACATTACACATGACACTAGCTCTACATTACACATGACACTAACCCTACATTACACATGACACTAACCCTACATTACACATGACACTAGCTCTACATTACACATGACACTAACCCTACATTACACATGACACTAACCCTACATTACACATGACACTAACCCTACATTACACATGACACTAACCCTACATTACACATGACACTAGCTCTACATTACACATGACACTAACCCTACATTACACATGACACTAACCCTACATTACACATGACACTAACCCTACATTAGACATGACACTAACCCTACATTACACATGACACTAACCCTACATTACACATGACACTAACCCTACATTACACATGACACTAACCCTACATTACACATGACACTAACCCTACATTACACATGACACTAACCCTACATTACACATGACACTAACCCTACATTACACATGACACTAACCCTACATTACACATGACACTAGCTCTACATTACACATGACACTAGCCCTACATTACACATGACACTAACCCTACATTACACATGACACTAACCCTACATTACACATGACACTAACCCTACATTACACATGACACTAGCCCTTCATTACACATGACACTAACCCTACAGTAGACATGACACTAACCCTACAGTAGACATGACACTAACCCTACAGTAGACATGACACTAACCCTACAGTAGACATGACACTAGCCCTACATTACACATGACACTAGCCCTACATTACACATGACACTAGCCCTACATTACACATGACACTAGCCCTTCATTACACATGACACTAACCCTACATTACACATGACACTAACCCTACATTACACATGACACTAGCCCCGCGTTAGACGAGACACTAGCCCCGCGTTAGACGAGACACTAGCCCCGCGTTAGACGAGACACTAGCCCCGCGTTAGACGTGACACTAGCCCCGCGTTAGACGTGACACTAGCCCCGCGTTAGACGAGACACTAGCCCCGCGTTAGACGAGACACTAGCCCCGCGTTAGACGAGACACTAGCCCCGCGTTAGACGAGACACTAGCCCCGCGTTAGACGAGACACTAGCCCCGCGTTAGACGAGACACTAGCCCCGCGTTAGACGTGACACTAGCCCCGCGTCAGACGTGACACTAGCCTGGTCCCATATGGTTGTGCTTTAAATCAACCAACTCCTTCTTTGACTATTATTGTAATGCCAGAGTATGGTGGCTACAGCACATACAGTAGGCCCACAGATCTGGGAGCATGCTAGCATTAAACACAGTTAGCTAACATCTTTTATTAATCTTCTCATCCTCCTGTTCACAGCCATGAAGAATCATCACAAGTTCTCTTCAGCCAGTGAGGAGGAGAGAGCTCTCATCTACAACTATTCTCCTGTCTTCACAGGTCTAGATGGTATATTCCTGCAAAAGTATTACTTTGATTAGATTTACAATTGATTCTAGTCTATGTACCTTTGCTATTATAAAAGATTGTATGGACTTTCTGTGAAATTTACATTTGTATTTGAGCTCTGATTGTAGCTGTAAAAACTATTGTTGGAATCAATGGTTATTGCAGTTGATGCAAGTTGTTGCTTTTTTATTATATAATTGTAAAAAGGTTAGCCTTTTTGATGTGATTTCAAGTCTTGAGAACTTTGTGTTGTTGAAAAAAAAAACTGTTTGTTTAAATGTACTAACATTGGATGTTATGATGCAGTGTTTTATTAACGGGAAAATATGTCAATTCTACCATCTTCCATGTAAGAACCATTACAACAACATGACTGGAACATCTGAAAATAGAACGAAACTGCCTGCACACAAATCTGTATGAAATAAATAAAAAATCTGCATAGAAAAGTCTTGGCCTAAAGGTTTTTTCAGTCCGCCTATTAGAGGTCGACCGATTATGATTTTTCAGCGCTGATACCGATTATTGGAGGGCCAAAAAAAGCCGATACCGATTAATCGGCTCATTTGTTTCAATCATTTATATTTATTTGTAATAATGACAATTACAACAATACTGAATGAACACTTATTTTAACTTAATATAATACATAAATAAAATCAATTTAGCCTCAAATAAATAATGAAACATTCAATTTGGTTTAAATAATGCAAAAACAAAGTGTTGGAGAAGAAAGTAAAAGTGCAATATGTGCCATGTAAGAAAGCTAACGTTTAAGTTCCTTGCTCAGAACATGAGAACATATGAAAGTTGGTGGTTCCTTTTAACATGAGTCTTCAATATTCCCAGGTAAGAAGTTTTAGGTTGTAGTTATTATAGGAATTATAGGACTATTTCTCTCTATACGATTTGTATTTCATATACCTTTGACTATTGGATGTTCTTATAGGCACTTTACTATTGCCAGTATAACAGTATAGCTTCCGTCCCTCTCCTCGCTCCTACCTGGGCTCAAATCAGGAACACATCGACAACAGCCACCCTCGAAGCAGCGTTACCCATTCAGAGCAAGGGGAACAACTACTCCAAGTCTCAGAGCGAGTGACGTTTGAAACGCTATTAGCGCGCACCCCGCTAACTAGCTAGCCATATCACATCGGTTACACCAGCCTAATCTCAGGAGTTGATAGGCTTGAAGTCATAAACAACGCAATGCTTGAAGCATTGCGAAGAGCTGCTGGCAAAACGCATGAAAGTGCTGTTTGAATGAATGCTTACGAGCCTGCTGCTCAGTCAGGCTGCTCTATCAAATCATATAATGAATTATAACATATTAACACACAGAAATACGAGCCTTAGGTCATTAATATGGTCGAATCCGGAAACTATAATCTCGAAAACAAAACGTTTATTCTTTCAGTGAAATACGGAACCATTACGTATTTTATCTAATAAGTCTAAATATTCCTGTAACATTGAAGGTTGTGCAATGTAATGTCATAATTAAGTAAAATTCTGGCAAATGAGTTCGCAACGAGCCAGGCGGCGCACTGTTGCATATACCCTGACTCTGCGTGCAATGAACGCAAGAGAAGTGACACAATTTCACCTGGTTAATATTGACTGCTAACCTGGATTTCTTTTAGCTAAATATTCAGGTTTAAAAATATATACTTCTGTGTATTGATTTTAAGAAAGGCATTGATGTTTATGGTTAGGTACAGTCGTGCAACGATTGTGCTTTTTTCGCAAATGCGCTTTTGTTAAATCATCCCCCATTTGGCGAAGTTGGCTGTCTTTGTTAGGAAGAAATAGTCTTCACACAGTTCGCAACGAGCCAGGCGGCCCAAACTGCTGCATCTACCCTGACTCTGTTGCAAGAGAAGTGACACAATTTTCCTAGTTAAAAGAAATTCATGTTAGCAGGCAATATTAACTAAATATGCAGGTTTAAAAATATATACTTGTGTATTGATTTTAAGAAAGGCATTGATGTTTATGGTTAGGTACACGTTGGAGCAACGACAGTCCCTTTCCCGAATGCGCACAGCATCGATTATATGCAACGCAGGACATGCTAGATAAACTAGTAATATCATCAACCATGTGTAGTTAACTAGTGATTATGATTGATTGATTGTTTTTTATAAGATAAGTTTAATGCTAGCTAGCAACTTACCTTGGCTTCTTACTGCATTTGCGTAACAGGCAGGCTCCTCGTGGAGTGCAATGTAAGGCGGTTAGAGGGTTGGACTGGTTAGAGGGTTGGACTAGTTAAGCGTAAGGATTGAATCCCGAGCTGACAAGGTTAAAATCTGTCGTTCTGCCCCTGAACAAGGCAGTTAACCCACCGTTCCTAGGCCGTCATTGAAAATAAGAATGTGTTCTTAACTGACTTGCCGAGTTAAATAAAGGTGTAAAAAAACAAAACAAAACAAAGAAAATTGGCCAAATCGGTGTCTAAATCGGTGCAAAAAAATACAAAAATAATAATCGGCCAAATCGGTGTCCAAAAATACCGATGTCCGATTTTTATGAAAACTTGAAATCGGCCCTAATTAATCGGCCATTCCGATTAATCGGTCGACCTCTACCGCCTATCTCCAATAATTTCCGGAATGTTAAAACGTTTTTGAGTGTAAACTTAAACAACTTAAACCAGATCTAAAGTATGTAAGAAAGATAACAGACTAATATATTTTTCAATAAGATCATCTTTAAGAACTTAACAATCACCACAATAACAGCCAGGGAGATTTTAAAATTCCCAAATTGATGCATTCAGGAGTATTTTTGTTATGGCATAGGGCCCCCATTGATTTTGTTATCATTTTTTGAGTCACTCAGATAGCACAAGCCATGTCAAACTGTTTTAAAACTGCAACATTTTATCTCCGCTACATGGCAAAATGTGAAGAATTTGCTTTAAAACACCCACCACCTAAGCCCCATTTGGATCCAGAAAAAACTCTGGAAATACATTGATAGCACATTTTAGTGCTCCCACAATAGTGTCTTTTATTGTTTACTCACCCATGTGTCAAACTAATGCTGCTATTTTTATTGACTTGGCCAAAGCTTTTGATACGGTAGACCATTCCATTCTTGTGGGCCGGCTAAGGAGTATTGGTGTCTCTGAGGGGTCTATGGCCTGGTTTGCTAACTACCTCTCTCAAAGAGTGCAGTGTAAAAAGTCTGAAAAACTGCTGTCTCAGCCACTACCTGTCACCAAGGGAGTACCCCAAGGCTCAATCCTAGGCCCCACACTCTTCTCAATTTACATCAACAACATAGCTCAGGCAGTAGGAAGCTCTCATCCATTTATATGCAGATGATACAGTCTTATACTCAGCTGGCCCCTCCCCGGATTTTGTGTTAAATGCTCTACAACAAAGCTTTCTTAGTGTCCAACAAGCTTTCTCTACCCTTAACCTTGTTCTGAACACCTCCAAAACAAAGGTCATGTGGTTTGGTAAGAAGAATGCCCCTCTTCCCACAGGTGTTATTACTACCTCTGAGGGTTTAGAGCTTGAGGTACTGTAGTCACCTCATACAAGCACTTGGGAGTATGGCTAGATGGTACGCTGTCCTTCTCTCAGCACATATCAAAGCTGCAGGCTAAAGTTAAATCTAAACTTGGTTTCCTCTATTGTAATCGCTCCTCTTTCACCCCAGCTGCCAAACTAACCCTGATTCAGATGACCATCCTACCCATGCTAGATTACGGAGACATAATTTATAGATCGGCAGGTAAGGGTGCTCTCGAGCGGCTAGATGTTCTTTACCATTCGGCCATCAGATTTGCCACCAATGCTCCTTATAGGACACATCACTGCACTCTATACTCCTCTGTTAACTGGTCATCTCTGTATACCCATCGACCCACTGGTTGACGCTTATTTATAAAACCCTCTTAGGCCTTACTCCCCCCTATCTGAGATACCTACTGCAGCCCTCATCCTCCACATACAACACCTGTTCTACCAGTCACATTCTGTTAAAGGTCCCCAAAGCACACACATCCCTGGGTTGCACGTCTTGTCAGTTCGCTGCAGCTAGTGACTGGAACGAGCTGCAACAAACACTCAAACTGGACAGTTTTATCTCAATCTCTTCATTAAAAGACTCAATCGTGGACACTCTTACCGACAGTTTTGGCTGCTTTGCGTGATGTATTGTTGTCTCTACCTTGCCCTTTGTGCTGTTGTCTGTGCCCAATAATGTTTGTACCATGTTTTGTGCTGCTACCATGTTGTTGTCATGTTGTGTTGCTACCATGCTGTGTTGTCATGTGTTGCTGCCTGCTATGTTGTTGTCTTAGGTCTCTCTTTATGTAGTGTTGTCTCTCTTGTCATGATGTGTGTTTTGTTCAAATTTTTATATACGACAAGTCAGTTAAGAACACATTCTTATTTACATTGACGGCCTACCAAAAGGCAAAAGGCCTCCTGCGGGGAAGGGGGCGGGGATAAAAATATATGTATATATTTTTTTATCCCCGCCCCCCTTCCCCGCAGGAGGCCTTTTGCCTTTTGGTAGGCCGTCATTGTAAATAAGAATGTGTTCTTAACTGACTTGTCTGGTTAAATAAAGGTTAAATAAATAAATAATAAATAAAATCAGCAAACAAAACCTTGTTGACATTGTTTCTTATCATCTATTGGGCCAATCAGCTGACATTGTCAAGCCATCTTCAACCAATGAGCTGACATCATCAAGCCATCATCAACCAATCAGCTGACATCGTCAAGCCATCAAGCAGTCAGCTGACATCATCAAGCCATCACTAACAACTCAGATGGTGTGTTCAAGCCATGCCAAAAAGTCATGAATATTCAGATTCAAGAACACATGCTTCCAGAACGGGGAGTTTACTTTTATAGTATACACTAGATGGTGCTATTGTAGCATTTTACAATATCACAAAGGCTGTAAGCAGTCCTACCAAAGGAACATTTCCCAAACGTTTATTTTCTATATATTACATGATACATAAATCCAAAACAGTGAAAGATTAATGAAAACTAATATGAGTTTAAAAAAACAAAATTTCGCACAAAAAGTTGTGGGGAAAAACTAGAAATCATGTTCATTTATAAATCAAAATAACAAATCTTCTAATCTCGTCTCCAGCCATCTCCCTTTCTTTCTGTCGTAGCAATGGAGCCTGGGGACAAGGTCAGTACACTTCTAATAGAAATAACACACACAAAACTTGATGACACTCAAAGATGCGATATTACTTCATCAATAACATCGACATTTTAACGACACTGAGCCACACTTATCGCAGTGTAGCTTTCAAGTGGATAGAGACAACACTGCACGAGCAATACATCGGAGCAGCCCACATAGACCTACTGCTGATTTCTCAGACCAATGCTATGTATTGGCCATTGAGAGGTTTTGAAGCCTTCGGGACGCCATGCTGGTACTCCCCAGTAAGAGCAGTCCTCCACAGGAATGAATGGAATTCTACAGTATTTCAATTAAATGTTCAAGGACAAAATTACATTTTAAAGTAATTTTTGTTGTTGTAGTGGGGACAGTAACATTAGTAATCTCTAAATAGTATGTTTTTATATATATATATATATATATATATATATATATATATATATATATATATATATATATATGTTTAGCTCACATAATATAATTTATAACGAATGTAGACATTAATAAATGGATTTATATAGCTTCACAAAAAATGTTTTACAATGGAGGAGTACCAAGATGGCTGCTCATTGGCGTCATTACAATGGAGGAGGAGTACCAAGATGGAGGCACGGAGGCTTCAACACAGCGCCCCCTATCAGTCATTTAGTGTATATATAAATAATTGGTTCTCCTATTCTCTGAACTTTCCTCTGTCGTGTTCATTAGGGAACGCAACGGAAAATGTTTTAAAACATCCTGCAACGGAATATGAAAATGTGTGTTTCTTATTGGACAAGTCAAGTAGTCCCTCCCTGATTCAGTCAGTTTTCTTCCGTTTGATGCCTAATGAACACAACCCTGGCGAGGTCAACCCTCCAATACAGAATTTAAAACACATAGTGGCTATCTGCTTGTTTAGTCATGCGAAATACAACAAACGAGGAGGGGACAGCATTAGTTTAGTAGCCTATCCCTACAATATACTATTTTTGGAAGCTAACACCCCCCCCCCCACACACACACACAAAACAGTTTTAGCTTGTGTTACTGATTTAAGCATTTCAAATACTTATAGGCCAAGCACAGTGTAGGCTATGGGCGATGTGTGCCAGCATGCCTGCTTGGTGATATTGTTCCCTTTCTGTAAAATAAGCTGACCTCAAGCTGACTGTGCACTAAAAACATATCCCACCATTTTGAAGCAGTGGCAATACTGTCAGGCAGAGAAGATATATAGTTCACATTTAAATGACAGAATGTCATTAACGCCACAGAAGAAATTATAGCAGCATGACTTCAAATTACATTCATATTTACAGGCCTTCACTTCTAGTTAATAGCCCAAAACAATATTAGCTGTGCTTATAATCAGATAATTCAGTGTGATATATATAACTATAACTGAAAGCATTTTAAATACTGCCAGCCTCCCTCTGTTGTTTGGCAGTCTGGTTGCCAGATGTGCTTGTGCTTTAGCCAACCCCTTGTTTGTTACCATGCCACAGCAGCCAGAGATCAGTTTACTAAAGCAATCAGATCCGGCAACCAAACTAGTTATTTTGTTGACTTATTCTTGATTGTAAGGAGGCTGGGAGTAATGGATGCCTCCAAATTATTGTGTGATTTCGAACTAAGATCAGTGTGAACTGACCAGATGCAGAGCAGCCATTCCAACTTTACATAATACAGAATAGCTAGCATATAGCGTTTAAGTCTGCATTCAACATGTTAAATACAATATCCTAACTTCAACAGTTCCACTACGAACATTCATACTCATAACAGAGGGATATCTCCTCTATTCATTCAGATTGGATATTCTAACATTCAATGTTTCAACATTCTGAAAAGTCCCTGTAGCTGTACAGTGTTTAGTAATAGATGTGAATCATGCTTAGTTGACAAAAAAGCAGAGTAGATGATCAAGTCCATATCATATAATCATATAATCATAGTCAATAGATAAAACATCTAAGTAGCTTAAAGAAGTTGTTTCTTCTGATTAATTTACTTTGTGTGTGTGTTTCTAATTTGACAGCCGATGCATTCACAAGTTTCACAACACTGATGTTTTTTTTGCTTCTTCATCATGAGTTCTCTTTCTAGCCTAGTCCGACTCCCAGATCTGTTTGTGCCGTCTTTACCAAGCCAAATGTGACAATGACTATAAGAAGTCGGCAAGACAGCACAAACAGATCTGGATCCAGGCTACCTTTTTTCCATCCTCCTTCACTCTTCTTCTTCTCTTTACTAAAGGTGTGTGTCCTCTTCCATATTATCCTCTTCCTTCCCTCCAGGTTTGTTGACCAGGACCTGCCAGCCACTGCTCCCTCCCTCCCCCCCGGCCATCCCCCCAGACCCGGTCCCAGCCGTCAGTCCGTTAGCATGATGGTAATGGTGGTGTTTCTTCTCCTGCATCTCTGGCTGCCCTCCGTCACTCGTCACGTCCAGGGTGGGGTTGTCATGGCAGCCGTTCTCCACAAAATGGAGCTCCTCACCTCGAGTCTTCGGAGAGACCAGGAGAAAAAAAAAATGTTTTAATAACATCAATAATATAAAATGACTTAAACATGAACAAACTGGAATGCAAGTCTTTTGTTGCATTGGTAAAACTAGTCAAATGAAATCCAAATCTAATCAAAGTTTATTGGTCGAGTACACAGTTTAACAGATGTTATAGCGGTGCAGCGAAATCCTCGTTATGTTAATAGCTCCTAACAGTGCATTCAAATGTCACACAAGTACACAAATAATCCAAAACTAGAAACGAGAAATCAAGAATGTCAGAAGGAATATCCAATTAACAAACCAAATAACACTGTCAGTAATCCAAATACAATGTATGAGTATGTACACCAACAATATGTACTAAGAATGATATGTACAGCAGGAAATATATTACAGTGAACTATATAAATACGTGGTGTATTTAAATAGTGTAACAAAATGCCACGTACATTAGTAGATATATTAGAATAAACTATGTGAATAATCCACTATATGAATACACACAGTGTGAAAAACTGTATAAAATAAATGGAAAGTGTTTAATGTCTCTACATGTATACAGTACGTGAGACAGGAGCGGAGCGTTGGCTGTGCAAGTGGGTTTGGGAGTTTGTGAGTTTGTATGTGTGTGTGTGTGTGTGTGTGTGTGTGCGTGCGTGCGTGCGTGCGTGCGTGCGTGCGTGTGTGCGTGCGTGCGTGTGTAGTATACAGCATGCACAACACACCAATAACTCCTCTACAATGCATTCGTTCCTAACAAAACAATGACTAGCACTTTCCAAGTCATCAAGCTGGTCTTACCCTAGTCTCTAGCTTAGGCAGTCATCAAGCTGGTCTTACTCTAGTCTCTAGCTTAGGCAGTCATCAAGCTGGTCTTACCCTAGTCTCTAGCTTAGGCAGTTATCAAGCTGGTCTTACCCTAGTCTCTAGCTTAGGCAGTCATCAAGCTGGTCTTACCCTAGTCTTCAGTTTAGGCAGTCATCAAGCTGGTCTTATCCTAGTCTCTAGCTTAGGCAGTTATCAAGCTGGTCTTATCCTAGTCTCTAGCTTAGGCAGTTATCAAGCTGGTCTTACCCTAGTCTCTAGCTTAGGCAGTTATCAAGCTGGTCTTATCCTAGTCTCTAGCTTAGGCAGTTATCAAGCTGGTCTTACCCTAGTCTCTAGCTTAGGCAGTTATCAAGCTGGTCTTATCCTAGTCTTCAGCTTAGGCAGTTATCAAGCTGGTCTTATCCTAGTCTTCAGTTTAGGCAGTTATCAAGCTGGTCTTATCCTAGTCTTCTGTTTAGGCAGTTATCAAGCTGGTCTTATCCTAGTCTCTAGCTTAGGCAGTTATCAAGCTGGTCTTATCCTAGTCTTCTGTTTAGGCAGTTATCAAGCTGGTCTTACCCTAGTCTTCATCTTAGGCAGTTACCAAGCTGGTCTTACCCTAGTCTTCAGCTTATGCAGTTATCAAGCTGGTCTTACCCTAGTCTTCATCTTAGGCAGTTACCAAGCTGGTCTTACCCTAGTCTTCAGCTTAGGCAGTTATCAAGCTGGTCTTACCCTAGTCTTCTGTTTAGGCAGTTATCAAGCTGGTCTTCCCTATAGTCTTCAGCTTAGGCAGTTATCAAGCTGGTCTTCCCTATAGTATTCAGCTTTGGCAGTTACCAAGCTGGTCTTACCCTAGTCTTCATCTTAGGCAGTTATCAAGCTGGTCTTACCCTAGTCTCTAGCTTAGGCAGTTATCAAGCTGGTCTTACCCTAGTCTTCTGTTTAGGCAGTTATCAAGCTGGTCTTATCCTAGTCTTCATCTTAGGCAGTTATCAAGCTGGTCTTACCCTAGTCTCTAGCTTAGGCAGTTATCAAGCTGGTCTTACCCTAGTCTTCAGTTTAGGCAGTTATCAAGCTGGTCTTACCCTAGTCTTCAGTTTAGGCAGTTATCAAGCTGACACGGCCCGCTACCAAAACCTGCAGGCTCTCCTTCACCGCATCCAACATGAGTAAAACATTTAAATGTGTTAACCCTCGCAAGGCTGCCGGCCCAGACGGCATCCCTAACCGCGTCCTTAGAGCACGTGCAGACCAGCTGGCTGGTGTGATTACGCACATATTCAATCAATCCCTATCCCAGTCTGCTCTTCCCACAAGCTTCAAGAGGGCCACCATTGTTCCTTTCCCAAGAAAGCTAAGGTAACTGAGCTAAACGACTATCGCCCCGTAGCAATCACTTCCTTCATCATGAAGTGCCTCAAATTTCTTACCCTAGTCTTCAGCTTAGGCAGGCGTCTCTGCCAGCAGATATAGATTAGACCAGATGCGATGATGACCAGACAGACAGAACCTATGATCACCAGGACCACAAACAGCTTCCCGTAGTCACTACGCGTCTGACTGGGTCTGGAGTGACAGGTGCTAGCACTGCTGTAGCTCTGGATGCCAATCTGGAACCAGAACCAGACATATGGAAAAGTTCAGTTTCATCCAGACAGATTCATTAGTAGCCTGGTCCTGACAGATGAATATACAGTGCCTTGCAAAAGTATTCACCCCCCTTGCCGTTTTTCCTATTTTGTTGCATTACGACCTGTAATTTAAAAATATTTTTATTTGGATTTCATGTAATGGACACACACAAAATTGTCCAAATTAGTGAAGTGAAATGAAAAAAAATTACTTGTTTAAAAAAATTCAAAAAATGTTTTAATGGGAAAGTGGTGAGTGCATATGTATTCACTCCCTTTGCTATGAAGCCCCTAAATAAGATATGGTGCAACCAATTACCTTCAGAAGTCACATAATTAGTTAAATAAAGTCCACCTGTGTGCAATCTAAGTGTCACATGATCTGTCACATGATCTCAGTATATATACACCTATTCTGAAAGGCCCCAGAGTCTGCAACACCACTAAGCAAGGGGCACCACCAAGCAAGCGGCACCATGAAGACCAAGGAGCTCTCCAAACAGGTCAGGGACAAAGTTGTGCCGAAGTACAGATCAGGGTTGAGTTATAAATAAATATCTGAAACGTTGAACATCCCACGGAGCACCATTAAATCCATTATTAACAAATGGAAAGAATATGGCACTACAACAAACCTGCCAAGAGAGGGCCGCCCACCAAAACTCAAGGACCAGGCAAGGAGGGCATTAATCAGAGAGGAAACAAAGAGACCAAAGATAACTCTGAAGGAGCTCCACAGCGGAGATTAGAGTATTTATCCATAGGACCACGTTAAGCCGTACACTCCACAGAGCTGGGCTTTATGGAAGTGGCCAGAAAAAAAACATTGCTTAAAGAAAAAAATAAGCAAACACATTCGGTGTTTGCCAAAAGGCATGTGGGAGACTACCCAAACATATGGAAGAAGATACTCTGGTCAGATGAGACTAAAACTGAGGTTTTTGGCCATCAAGGAAAACGCTGTGTCTGGCACAAACCCAACACCTCTCATCACCCCGAGAACACCATATCCCCACAGTGAAGCATGGTGGTGGCAGCATCATGCCTAGTGGTTAGAGCGTTGAACTAGTAACCGAAAGGTTGCAAGATCGAATCCCCGAGCTGACAAGGTAAAAATCTGTCGCTCTGCCCCTGAACAAGGCAGTTAACCCACTGTTCCTAGGCCGTCATTGCAAATAAGAATTTGTTCATAACTGACTTGCCTAGTTAAATTAAGGTTAAACAAATGCTGTGGGGATGTTTTTCATCATCAGGGTCTGGGAAACTGGTCAGAATTGAAGGAATGATGGCGCTAAATACAGGGAAATTCTTGAGGGAAACCTGTTTCAGTCTTCCAGAGATTTGAGACTGGGACGGAGGTTCAACTTCCAGCAGGACAATGACCCTAAGCATACTGCTAAAGCAACACTCGAGTGGTTTAAGGGGAAACATTTAAATGTCTTGGAATGGCCTAGTCAAAGCCCAGACCTCAATCCAACCAATTGAGAATCTGTGGTATGACTTAAAGATTGCTGTACACTCCAAAAGGGTTCTTTGGCTGTCCCCATTGGAGAACCCTTTTTGGTTCCAGGTAGAAACCTTTTGGTTCCATGTTGTACCCTATGTGAAATGATTCTACGTGGAACCCAAAAGAGTTCTACCTGGAACCAAAATGGTTTTACATGGAACCAAAAAGGGTTCTTCAGTGTTATTTTATGGGGACAGCCGAAGAACCGTTTTTGGTTCTAGATTGTGTCTAGAATCTAAAAGGGTTCTTCGGCTGTCTCCATAGGAAAACAATTTGAAGAACCCTTTTTGTTCCAGGTAGAACCCCATGTAGAGCCCTTTTTACAGAGGGATCTACCTGGAACCAAAAAGGGTTTTCCTATGGGGACAGCTGAACTTTTGGAACCCTTTTGGAACCCTTTTTTCTAACAGTGTAGCTCCAGGAGCCGGTCCCCACTCTCCACACGGATCTCATCCTGATAACAACAACAGGAGAGGTCAAAGGTCACGGTCACAGTGAAAACAGGTGAACCAGGTAGCCTGGTTGTTGTCAGATCAGTTTGCTTTGTGCTTTTAACCAACTCCTATGAAGTTAAGTAACTAGCAGAAACAAAAACAGATCTGGGGCCTGAGGATAGGGTAGAGTAAACAGACAGACAGACAAACAGGAACCCATCCAACTTGAAGGAGCTGGAGCAGTTTTGCCTTCAAGAATGGGTAAAAATCCCAGTGGCTAGATGTGCGAAGTTTATAGAGACATATTCCAAGAGACTTGCAGCTATAATTGCTGCAAAAGGTGGCTCTACAAAGTATTGACTTTGTGGGGGTGAATAGTTATGCACGCTCAAGTTTTCAGTGTTTTTGTCTTATTTCTTGTTTGTTTTACAAGAAAAAATATTTTGCATCTTCAAAGTGTAAATCAAATGATACAAACCCCCCAAAAATCTATTTTAATTCCAGGTTGTAAGGCAAAAATATAGGAAAAATGCCAAGGGGGGTGAATACTTTTGCAAGGCACTGTACTACCTTGGTCCAGACAGATGAATTACTAGCCTGGTCCAGACAGATGAATTACTAGCCTGGTCCAGACAGATGAATTACTAGCCTGGTCCAGACAGATGAATTACTAGCCTGGTCCAGACAGATGAATTACTAGCCTGGTCCCAGAGGTGCTGTTTGTGCTCAGTCTACTCCTACGATGTGGATCAGACTAACAAACTACTGTACAGCTGTAACATATATAAGGTTGTAAATTCCAAGGAACAAAAGCATCTTACCTTGTGTAAACCTTTCCTTATCTCCCCTAACATCGACAGCACATCCTTGGTGGCAATAACTCCTAAAAGACAGGCAGATTTCAGAAATAAATAAATAATATGCACAAGCCCAAGTAAGCAAGTTTTGTACTCCACTCCAGAAAAACTTGACTCAAAATTTACATTTTAGTCATTTAGCAGACACTCTTATCCAGAGCTACTTACAGTAGTGAATGCATTTCATACATGTTTTTTGTTCTTTTTTTTCATACTGGTCCCCCGTGGGAATCGAACCCACAACCCTGGCGTTGCAAACACCATGCTCTACCAACTGAGCCACACGGGACCACATTCCCTAATGATCTCCAGTAGAAACATGCTCATAAGTAGGTCTGGAACTTGAGTGAAGGGAGAAAGTGAACCAGAGCTGGGTCCTACACACAGCCATAGGTCCTACCCAATGATGTTATACAGTATGTCTGTAGACGTCCTCTTACCGTGTTCGCTGGCCAGTGTGATGAGCAGCTGGTGGTCCTGCATGGTGGGTTTAGAGAGAGAGATGAGCCAGGAGCCCTGAGGACTGTCCATCTTCCTAGAGAAGGCTGTTTCTAGTAGCTCCAGGAGCCGGTCCCCACTCTCCTCACGGAACTCATCCTGAGATGTCACAGGGTTAGGGAAAAGTTAGTTAGTTAGAGAAGGCTGTCTCTACACTTAAAAGCTACACTCCAAAAGGGTTCTTCGGTTGTCCCCATAGGAGAACCCTTTTTGGTTCCAGGTAGAACCCTTTTGGGTTCCATGTTGTACCCTATGTGAAATGATTCTACATGGAACCCAAAATAGTTCTACCTGGAACCAAAATGGTTTTACATGGAACCAAAAAGGGTTCTTCAAAGTGTTATTTAATGTATGTAGGTTTAGGTTCTAGAATGTATCTAGAACCTAAAAGGGTTCTTCGGCTTTCCCCATAAGAGAACAGTTTGAAGAACCCTTTTTGTTCCAGGTAGAACCCCATGTAGAGCCCTTTTTACAGAGGGGTCTACATGGAATCCAAAAGGGTTCTCCTATGGGGACAGCTGAAGAACCCTTTTGGAACCCTTTTTTCTAACAGTGCAGCTCCAGGAGCCGGTCCCCACTCTCCACACGGATCTCATCCTGATAACAACAACAGGAGAGGTCAAAGGTCACGGTCACAGTGAAAACAGGTGAACCAGGTAGCCTGGTTGTTGTCAGATCAGTTTGCTTTGTGCTTTTAACCAACTCCTATGAAGTTAAGTAACTAGCAGATACAAAAACGATCTGGGGACTGAGGATAGGGTAGAGTAAACAGACAGACAGACAAACAAATACACAACTGTTTAACAGTGGAGGATAAAAGAGAAGTCCAGGTGGTGATGTTGTCTGTTGTTGTCATTGCATGCATGTTTTAATAAATCAATATACTGCCAAGTATGGTGTTGAATTAATCACACTCCTGTGTAGGAGCTGCTGTTTCCAAAACAAAACATGTCGTTCTGTGGATCTGAGAGTTTCTCTCTTCCTCCCTGCTGGGTACTACTGGTTACTCTGCAGCGGTTGGCGTGACAACCCAAAAGGTCACATTGATTATAATCGCATTGCTTTGTGCTGTTTCCATGGTGACTGAAGACTCTTGGGTGATGGAGGGGGTGTGACGGATGGCGAGGAGGATGTTGTGTTTAAGGACCAACTGTCAGAGGACAGAAAGGGCTGTCTTCTGTCTGTCTGTTAGCTCCTGTTTGTCTCACAGTGAAGGACAACAATGGAGCTAATCTGAATCAATTGGCTAGCCTGGTTAAAAACAGACTGAACACTACACTCACTACAGTTTAACCAGGCTACCATCTGATGGCATCCCATCATGCCATATTGATTCAATTATAGATTCAACTAGTAGGCATGAAATTATTGTAGGGAATTGTCTAAGAAACAGCAACAATATAGTGCTGCATTACTATGGTCCTATAAAATCGGTATGATGTAAACTCAGCACAAAAAGAAACGTCCCTTTTTCAGGACCCTGTCTTTCAAAGATAATTCGTAAAAATCCAAATAACTTCACAGCATCATCGGACTGAGCTTTTTGTCATTGCAGACAATCTCAACGCTGTGCGTTACAGGGAAGACATCCTCCTCCCTCATGTGGTACCCTTACTGCAGACTCATCCTGACATGACACTCCAGCATGACAATGCCACCAGCCATACTGCTCGTTCTGTGCGTGATTTCCTGCAAGACAGGAATGTCAGTGTTCTGCCATGGCCAGTGAAGAGCCCGGATCTCAATCCGTTTGAGCACGTCTTGGACCTGTTGGATCGGAGGGTGAGGGCTAGGGTCATTCCTCCAGAAATGTCCGGGAACTTGCAGGTGCCTTGGTGGAAGAGTGGGGTAACATCTCACAGCAAGAACTGGCAAATCTGGTGTAGTCTGAGGGGGAGATGCACTGCAGTACTTAATGCAGCTGGTGGCCACACCAGATACTCACTGTTACTTTTGATTTGACCCCCCCCTTTGTTCAGTGACACATTATTTCATTTCTGTTAGTCACATGTCTGTGGATCTTGTTCAGTTTATGTCTCAGTTGTTGAATCTTGATATGTTCATACAAATATTTACACATGTTAAATTTGCTGAAAATAAACGCAGTTGACAGTGAGAGGACGTTTATTTTTTTGCTGAGTTTAGTTAGTCACGTTATGGTCCTCAACGTTGTGGTACTCACACAGTCAACGCTGTCTGACATGTTGAGGATGATGTAGCCCTTCCCAGCCAGATCGCTCCAGTCCACACAGATCACCTGGTGGTTACACGAAGAGAGGAGTTAATATGAGCAAGTATGAGGTTGTTAAACCAATCACAACCCTCAAAATATACAGTTCAATAGTGTGACAGAGTGGGTTCAAACTAGAGTCTCCTTAGTGTTAACCCGCTGAACTAAAGCTTGGGCATTACCTCAAGGAGCTAACAGAGTCTTCAGGTCTCAGGTTACTCATCATATGATCATAGTTTACTGAACTAGATGAGAGATACTACTGAACCGTTACCTGAACCCGTACCTGTACCTGAACCGTTACCTGAACCCGTACCCATACCTGAACCCGTACCTGTACCTGAACCCGTACCTGAACCTGTACCCATACCTGAACCCGTACCTGTACCTGAACCCGTACCTGAACCTGTACCCGTACCCAAACCCGTACCTGAACCTGTACCCGTACCTGAACCCGTACTTGAACCTGAACCTATACCTGTACCTGAACCCGTACCTGAACCTATACCTGAACCAGTACCTGAACCTGAACCTATACCTGAAACTGAACCTGAACCTGTACCTGAACCCATACCTGTACCCGTACCTGAACCTGAACCCGTACCTGAACCCGTACCTGAACCCGTACCTGTACCCATACCTGAACCTGAACCCGTACCTGAACCCGTACCTGAACCCGTACCTGTACCCATACCTGAACCTGAACCCGTACCTGAACCCGTACCCAAACCCGTACCTGAACCTGTACCTGAACCTGTACCTGAACCTATACCTGTACCTGTACCTGCTGTATCTCCTGTGAGAGCTCTGTCTCTGTTAACAGCTCTGTTCCTCCATGTTTGACCTCCTGCTCCTCCTGCCTCCTCTCCTCCTCCTCCTCCTGGCCCTCCTCTGTGAAGCCGACTGTGGGGGCCAAAGAAGCAGAGGGGGCCGTGGTCAGGGGAGAGATGGCCCCTCCTCTTCCCCTGTCACTCCCAGGTCCTCCAAGGACCACTGTCTCCTCTTCCTCTTCATCCTCTTCCTCCAACACCTCCTCCCGGTCTTCTGTATGAGTGTTGTCCGGCTGGAGGGGCCCAAAGCTGGGGAAGACACCCACCTCTGGGAGGGTGGGTCTGGAGGTGGCGATGGAGACGTCAGGCTCAGTGGTGGGACTCTCCCTCTTCATCTCCCCATCCATCTCCTCTTCCTCTACCTCGACTGTGTCCCCAGGAGGTGATTCCTGGCCCCCGTGTACTGGGACATATTGTGGGTCTAAGGTGGTGGATTCTACAGGAAACACCGGGTCAGCAACAGGGATGGTGGTGGTGCTAGACAGGCCCAGGTTCTGGGCATAGCCAAGCTCTACGGGGAGGCCGCTGGACTCTCTCTCCATCTCCCATAACTCCCGCTCCAGGTTCTCCATCGCAGTCATGAAAGGAGAAGTGTGGTTCCCCTGTCTGGGTTCCTCCATAGGAGAGGTGGAGGACTGGGAGAGGGTTTGACTGTAACCTGAGAAAAATCAAGAAGAAATGGTAGTACTTGATTTTACAGTACAGAGATGACCAGGTATTTACTAGTACACACAGTAATAACCTATGAATTACTTGTTGTTTTATTTGGAATGTGGTAACAGATTAGGTTTAACTCAGGAAGGCTCTTTAACTCTGTGATGTGACATGTGTCAGTGTGACTGGGACAGATGTATTATCCACAACACAGACAGGAATGTCAATCCCTACCGAAAAAGTTTGGCATGAGCCCTCAAATCCTCAAAAGAGTTATACAGCTGCACCATTGAGAGCATCTTGACTGGCTGCATCACTACTTGGTATGGCAACTGCACCGCCTTCGATCGCATGGCGCTACAGAGGGTGGTGCGGACAGTCCAGTATATCACTGGGGCCCGAGCTACCTGTCATCCAGGCGGTGTTAAAGGAAGGCCCGGAAAATTGTTGAAGACTCCAGCCACCCAAGCAATAGACTGTTCTCTCTGCTTCCGAACGGCAAGTCTGACACCAACAGGCTCCTGAACAGCTTCTATCGCCAAGCCATAAGACTGGTGTATAGCTAACAAAAGGGCTATACGGACTACATGTATTGACAATTTTTTGGGGGACACTCACAGATCTCTACACACTCATTCACACATACACACACACACTTAATTTGCTCACATATACACACACACACACTCACATACAATCATTATATACGCTGCTGCTACTCTGTTTACCATATATCCTGATGCCTAGTCCCCTTACCCCTATCTACCTCCACCAGTCCAGTATCCCGTCACATTATCAGCACTGGCCCTAGAACTGAGCCTGTATATAGCTTACTTCATTTCTCCTGTTCTTCTTATTTCTATTTCTCATGTGTTTTTGTTCTACTTTACTTTATATTAATAATATTTTTTTGTACTGATATTGATTACTGCATTGTTGGGAAAGAGCTTGCAAGAAAGGCATTTCACTGTACTTGCACACATAACAATAAACTTGAAACTTGAAACTAGTGTTGCTTGGATTACAATAGGCTGGGTGGCAGCCCCCCCAGAATTACAGTCAGTCCCATTGAAACATGATGTACATTTAGAAACGATTTGCCAGACACAGATTAAACCTATCGTCCTGGAATAGAAAACTGAGAGTGACAGCATGTCCCACATGGATTCCTTTGTGTCATCTGTTCAGTGATCTCTGAGTTCAGTGGGTTAAAGAGAGAGGCTTAGTACTAAGAAAGAGAGGAGGACTGAGCTAATGCTGAAAGACAACTGGCATAACAATGAGTCTGGTACTGTACAGTAGACACTGTAACTCTTCTATCTCTGTCGAGTCATTCATGTTCGTCATGACGTTGAACGAACAAAGACAGAGAGGACCTAGCTAAAACACAAACAGACTCGGTTCCAAAACCATAGCCTGGTCCCAGATGTGTTTGTGCTGTCTTGCCAACTCCTATAGATTGAACCACCAGGCTAAGCTAGGCTACATAACAACAAGAGGCTACAGAGAATAAACTGCTGCTGATGCTTTCTGCCTGAAAGTCGACTCCACCCGATATCTGCAGCGTGGAATCCCATCTGTCACCGCGGTACAGACCTGGGTTCAAATAGTAACTGAAATCATTCAGATATTTTAGTGTCTCCTCTAGCCTGCCTGGAGTACCAGGTGCGCGGGGATTTGCAGTTTTGGGACTATTCCATTTGTCTTTTAAGATAGGCGAGTTCAATCAGGCACAGATCAAGTATTTGAAATTATTTCAAATATCATTTGAACCCAGGTCTGCCACTTTGGCCTGTGTGTGCCTGTTTGGGCAGTGAAAGATATTCCCATTCCCCCTTCTGCATAATGCAACGAATCAGACTCCACTTTCTCTGCAGTGCTCTGCCTGTGCCCAGCCTACCAAAATAAACAGTACTGAGCCTAACTATACCCATTTCAGCAATACCATACTCACTTCTACAGCGTGTCTAGTGCTGCAGTTTGAGACATGTTACCTGCTGCCATGTATTCCCGCTATCAAGGGTGTTCCCTGTCCTTCTCCTGTCCTTGGCACGAAATAATGGATAAGATGTAGCAGGGGAACTCTGAAGTCTGACAGGAAGGACATACCACTGTCATATACATAGTCTACGTACCTCTGAGGGACTTCCTGTCTAGATCAGTGATGTTGACTTGGTCTCTGTCATTGTCCCAGAGGTTAACAGAGGACTGGAGAGGCTTGTTGTCTTCACCGTCCTCACTGAAGAACCCTGAGGACTCCTGGGACGTGTCCTGCTGGGAGGTCTCCCTTCCCTGTGAGGTTAGGCCTGGTACCGTGGTCGGGCTGCCTGGAACTACAGAGAAAAAAATGATACTTTACTGTCTTGATTTATTATTGTCAATCCACAGACATTTGTATTTTGCTTATAGCCCAACCCCAAAGACACAAACACTCTCCTTGGACCAGTTTCTCAGGGGTTAAATACCTTGCTCAAAGCGACAACGACAGGAGATTGCATCGAGGGTACTGATGCAAGTGAGGCTCTGGTTGCCATGCCCCACCAGATTTTTCAGTCGGATATTGGAAATGAACCAGCAACCCTCTGGTTGCTGGCCCGCTTCTCTAACCTACCGGTCATCATCTCAGGCTGCTCCTCCACGTCTAGGTCCAGGTCAATGAGGGACAGAGGAGAGGGCTGGGAGGTGGACAGCAGGGTGGGTGGTCCATCACTCAACAGGGTGTCACAGGACAACAGGAACAACAGTGTGGAGCCTGGAAAGAAAGAGTGAAGGAAAGAAAGATTTCCACACAGTTCTTAGTTAATACCAGGTAAGTACCAGCTTAAATCAGCTGTGAAATAAACCAAGACAAGATTTTCACTGTCAACCGTTTTTTGGAAAAATAAATAGCAGTCAAATAGCCTTGTTCTCTGCGATTTTTCTACAGTGTTAAATTGTGGCTACATACTGTCTTATACGACCCGTGTGTATTTTACAGCAGCTGTTGTATGTGACTTGCCACAGGATAGGACACTGGCATGGCCGAGACAGATGGACATGAGGTAACTAAGCACTTAACCTGCTAAGACACTTTCTCCTGTCTAGTGCACTCTACTGCCACTTCCCTGCCTCCTTAACCCCAGTCTAGTCAACCCCAGCCTTTCCCCAGCTTATTATTAACCCCAGCCTGTCCACAGCCTGTCCCCAGCCTGTCCACAGCCTAGTCTTAACCCCAGCATTCTGCTGCCTGTCCGCAGCATAGTCTTAACCCCAGCCTGTCCCAGATGGCTTAGTAAGGCCTAGAGTCCAACCAGCTTAGTATCACAATCCACACTGTCTGAACACGCTTACTACACTACGGTGTCACACTGAGCTTAATCCCCTGTGTCTCTGTCACCAGGCCAGGCCCAGGTCACCGACCACATGGCAAGAAGTGTCACCAAAAGGCAAGACAGAAATACCAATCGTGGAACATAGAACCAAATATTGTGTGCGCAGGCCAGCTACCTCGATTAAGTTAACAGTCTGTTAAGAGAGACTACCAAAACTGGTTCATTCCATATTCCCCAAACACATTTTCCATCCTAGCCGTGGCTTTCTCTATGCAGAGTCACGGAGTCTTGTAAAACAGGCTTTTTCACCACGCCAGGACACCGGCCCAGCCACATGGCAGAAAGAGTTACCAAGACAAGACAGAGGTTTATTCCTTCAAAACACATTTTCCATTTACCAAGCCGTGGCTTTTATATGCAGAGTCACAGAGGCTTGTAGTTAGATAAGGACAAGCCAGTGGAGCTGGCAGAACTTCTGTCACATTGATAAAAACTCAAACCCATCACTGTTCTCTTCCTGGTGTGGCTCTGTCTGTCTCTGCTGGCTCTTCAAACACATCACTTGTGTGTGTGTGTGTGTGTGTGTGTGTGTGTGTGTGTGTGTGTGTGTGTGTGTGTGTGTGTGTGTGTGTGTGTGTGTGTGTGTGTGTGTGTGTGTGTAAAGCAGAGGCTCCTAAGCAAAGCAAAAAATGAGGCTCATGGTACTGTATGTGCCAAAAATCTTCAATTCCTCCCAGCCACAAGCTAAAAATCTTCAATCCCTCCCAGCCACAAGCTAAAAATCTTCAATACCTCCCAGCCACAAGCTAAAAATCTTCAACCCCTCCCAGCCACCAGCTAAAAATCTTCAATCCCTCCCAGCCACAAGCTAAAAATCTTCAATTCCTCCCAGCCACAAGCTAAAAATCTTCAATCCCTCCCAGCCACAAGCTAAAAATCTTCAATCCCTCCCAGCCACCAGCTAAAAATCTTCAATCCCTCCCAGCCACCAGCTAAAAATCTTCAATCCCTCCCAGCCACAAGCTAAAAATCTTCAATCCCTCCCAGCCACAAGCTAAAAATCTTCAATACCTCCCAGCCACAAGCTAAAAATCTTCAATCCCTCCCAGCCACCAGCTAAAAATCTTCAATCCCTCCCAGCCACAAGCTAAAAATCTTCAATTCCTCCCAGCCACAAGCAAAAAATCTTCAATCCCTCCCAGCCACAAGCTAAAAATCTTCAATCCCTCCCAGCCACAAGCTAAAAATCTTCAATCCCTCCCAGCCACCAGCTAAAAATCTTCAATCCCTCCCAGCCACCAGCTAAAAATCTTCAATCCCTCCCAGCCACAAGATAAAAATCTTCATTCCTCCCAGCCACCAGCTAAAAAGTTCCAATCTCTACCAGCTGCAAGCTAAAAAGCTTCAATCCCTCCTAGCCACAAGCTAAAAAGCTTCAATCCCTCCCAGCCACCAGCTAAAAATCTTCAATCCCTCCCAGCCACAAGCTAAAAATCTTTAATCCCTCCCAGCCACAAGCTAAAAATCTTCAAATCCTCCCAGCCACAAGATAAAAATCTTCCATCCTCCCAGCCACCAGCTAAAAAGTTCCAATCTCTACCAGCTGCAAGCTAAACATCTTCAATCTCTCCCAGCCACAAACTAAAAAGCTTCAATTCCTCACAGCCACCAGCTAAAAAGTTCCAATCTCTACCAGCTGCAAGCTAAAAAGCTTCAATCTCTCCCAGCCACAAGCTAAAAAGCTTCAATTCCTCCCAGCCACCAGCTAAAAAGTTCCAATCTCTCCCAGCTGCAAGATAAAAAGTTCCAATCTCTCCCAGCTGCAAGATAAAAAAAACTCCAATCTCTCCCAGCCACCAGCTAAATAGCTCCAATCCCCCCAGCTGCAAGATAAAAAGCTTCACAGAGAAGTAAACATTTAAATCCCTTCACTGATACAGCCAGAGCGGATGTTCAGAAGCAAGTGCCAAGCAGCAAGTGACTTTTCTGGGTCTCTTCCTCTCAGCAGCTAATGCAGAAATAAAAGTTAGCAGAAGCGAGAAACCCCCAACCCTCCACTGGCTAACTTGCCAGTCTGCAGGGGCTAAGGGTTTAGGGGTACAGGAGCTAGGGGTTTAGGGGCTAGAGGTTTAAGGGCTAGGAGTTTAGGGGGCTAGGGGCTTAGGGGTTTATGTTGGCATCTCTGTTGGTAGGCTACATAGCATGCCTTGGTTTTAGCTCAGTGGGCTAACACTGCTGCTGTGATCAACTGGGTTTGAACCTATGTCTCCTGAACAGTCACACCATACGGCTTGTGTTAGCCCGCCGAGCTAAAGGCTAAAACTCAGGGAGCTAACACAAGCCTTCAGGCAGGTCTCAGGCAACATACGGCATCATGGAAACATGTTCCACTGAACCACATCCATTACACTGGGCTATTGGCCAACTATCATAGTACTGCTCTGGCTCTGTGCTCTCTAAGTTCCCACATGGCTTCGCCTGTGGCTAACCTTGGGTACCTTCCCAATGACTCCCCAATACCTACATAGTGGCTCTGGTCAAAAGAAGTGCACTATGCAGGGAACAGGGTGCCATTTGGAAAGCAGCTCTTAATCACCGAGGGGCTGACGTGAACAACAGTGCTGTATTCTACATTTAGCTTCAAGGACAAGACTTGAAGGTCACAGGAGAAAGACTATGGCCTAGGTCCAATCAAATCAAGCGTTAACTGGCGATAGCAGACACCCGATTAGCGGATGTTTTGGCAATGTTGGAGGTGGAACTGCGTTGGAAGCCATCTTGCGATCATTGCCACACCCGTCCCACTCACGTTACAAGTTCAGAAGGAAAAAGTGTAGGCTGTATAGAAAATAGAAAAATCATTCAACTAAATAACGAGGGTTTCTATCATTATAAAGGAGGTGTAGATTACATCTCACATTCCAGTGTTCCTAATGGAGGTGTAGATTACATTTCACATTCCAGTGTTCCTAATGGAGGTAGATTACATCTCACATTCCAGTGTTCCTAATGGAGGTGTAGATT
>NC_138312.1:55355000-55465000 GCF_965601325.2 Salmo salar | reverse complement strand
AACAAGAATACACTGACGAGTTTCAGAAGAAAGGTCTTTGTTTCTAGACATTTGGAGCCTGTAATCGAACCCACAAATGCTGATGCTCCAGATACCTAACTAGTCTAAAGGCCAGTTTTATTGCTTCTTAATCAGAACAACAGTTTTCAGCTGTGCTAACATAATTGCAAAAGGGTTTTCTAATGATCAATTAGTCTTTTAAAATTATAAACTTGGATTAGCTAACACAATGTGCCATTGGAACACAGGAGTGATGGTTGCTGATAATGGGCCTCTGTACGCCTATGTAGATATTCCATAAATAATCTGACGTTTCCAGCTACAATAGTCATTTACAACATTAACAATGTCTACACTGTATATCTGATCAATTTATGTTATTTTAATGGACAAAAAATGTGCTTTTCTTTCAGAAACAAGGACATATGTAAGTGACCCCAAACTTTTGAACGGTAGTGTATATTCTTAATCCATGACTTACTTAGATTTGTGTGTATTGAGTGTATGTTGTGAAACTGTTATATATTACATATTAGATATTACTTCACCGTCGGAGCTAGGAACACAAGCATTTCACTACACCCGCAATAACATCTGCTCAACGAGTGTATGTGACCAATAAAATTGTATTTGATTTGATATCCTTTACAATCACTGCATCACAATTGGACATACTTCATATCCTTTACAATCACTGCATCACATTGGACATCCTTCATATCCTTTACAATCACTGCATCACAATTGGACATCCTTCATATCCTTTACAATCACTGCATCACAATTGGACATCCTTCATATCCTTTACAATCACTGCATCACAATTGGACATCCTTCATATCCTTTACAATCACTGCATCACATTGGACATCCTTCATATCCTTTACAATCACTGCATCACATTGGACATCCTTCATATCCTTTACAATCACTGCATCACATTGGACATCCTTCATATCCTTTACAAGGATGAAGTAGCGAAACCACACGTGTCAGTGTCAGTGTGCATGTGAATGGTTTGGGTCATTATACTGTTATCTCCATCAGTAATCAATCAGTTATCTGTCCTAAAATGTGCATTCATGAGGGTGAATAGCATGATTAATTACTATTCTACCTGCTCTGCATGGGTTCCAGGATGCTGGCTGCTTGCTGTAGGAGGACGGCTGGGCTGCAGACAGACAGAGGCTGACTTTGCAGCACTGCGTAGGCTGCTAGGTAGCTTTAACTGTGGGTAGTAGTAAGATTTATAGTCCCTGGTCTCTTGGCATGGCTGCCAGCAGTGCACATTGCTCACAGCAGAAAACTGTGAGCTGGTGGGAAAGTGGACAGAAACTCATACACAAAGGTGTATATGAGTCTGACTCAGGATAGGTATGTCTGACTTAGGATAGGTGTGATATCTGTCTGACTCAGAATAGGTCTGATATCTGTCTGACTCGGGATAGGTGTGATATGAGTCTGACTCAGAATAAGTCTGATATCTGTCTGACTCAGGATAAGTCTGATATCTGTCTGACTCAGGATAAGTCTGATATCTGTCTGACTTAGGATAGGTCTGATATCTGTCTTATTCAGGATAGGTCTGATGTCTGTCTTAGGATAGGTTTAATATCTGTCTGACTCAGGATAGGTTTGATATCTGTCTGACTCAGGATAGGTCTGATATCTGTCTTATTCAGGATAGGTCTGATATCTGTCTGGATGTCAGAGGTAGAAGAGAACCCTATCCTGGTTCCTTCTGAAGCAGTCAGTGAAATGCAGGATGGAGAAGCATAAACAGCTACACATCTCTATCGGCATAGTAAATAACCATTTAATAAGGCTTAATATCTCTATCGGCATAGTAAATAACCATGTAATAAGGCTTAATATCTCTATCAGCATAGTAAATAACCATGTAATAAGGCTTAATATCTCTATCAGCATAGTAAATAACCATGTAATAAGGCTTAATATCTCTATCGGCATAGTAAATAACCATGTAATAAGGCTTAATATCTCTATCGGCATAGTAAATAACCATGTAATAAGGCTTAATATCTCTATCAGCATAGTAAATAACCATGTAATAAGGCTTAATATCTCTATCAGCACAGTAAATAACCATTTAGTAAGGCTTAATATCTCTATCAGCATAGTAAATAACCATGTAATAAGCCTTAATATCTCTATCAGCATAGTAAATAACCATGTAATAAAGCTTAATATCTCTATCAGCATAGTAAATAACCATGTAATAAGGCTTAATATCTCTATCAGCATAGTAAATAACCATGTAATAAAGCTTAATATCTCTATCAGCATAGTAAATAACCATGTAATAAGGCTTAATATCTCTATCAGCATAGTAAATAACCATGTAATAAGGCTTAATATCTCTATCAGCATAGTAAATAACCATGTAATAAAGCTTAATATCTCTATCAGCATAGTAAATAACCATGTAATAAGGCTTAATATCTCTATCAGCATAGTAAATAACCATGTAATAAAGCTTAATATCTCTATCAGCATAGTAAATAACCATGTAATAAGGCTTAATATCTGTATCAGCACAGTAAATAACCATGCAATAAGGCTTAATATCTCTATCAGCATAGTAAATAACCATGGAATAAGGCTTAATATCTCTGTCCCTCCATAGCCAGCTTCTTGTATAAAAGTAGCATTCAGTCAAGGTTATTGCAATTTGGCGGAACATCGGCGTTACAGTATTTTGGATATTGAATCATTCCTCATGTTGTGAGCCAGTCAGCCAGCCAGCCAGTCAGCCAGTCAGTCAGCTAGCCAGCCAACTAGTCAGCTAGCCAGGCAGTCAGCCAGCCAGCCAACTAGTCATCTAGCCAGTCAGTCAGCCAGCCAACCAGTTAGCCAGTCAGCCAGCCAGCCAGCCATCTAGTCAGCTAGCCAGCCAGTCAGCCAGCCAACCAGTTAGCCAGTCAGCCAGCCAATCAGCCAGCCAGCCAGCCAACTAGTCAGCTAGCCAGCCAGCCAGTCAGCCAGCCAACCAGTCAGCCAGCCAGCCAGTGCAGAGGAAGGCAATGTGTTGAGGTAAATGCATATCACAGAGCTGGTGAAGCGAGGGAGTTGGAGAGATAGAGGCCTATACTGTACAGAAGTGCTGTCCTTGTTCTGTCTGGGCCTGTGCTAGAACCCAAATGTATTCTACAGTAGGTCACAGCACTGGACCAATAGAACAACGGGGTAATATCAGTGATAGAGAAGAAACGGGGTAATATCAGTCATAGAGAACAACGGGGTAATATCAGTCATAGAGAACAACGGGGTAATATCAGTCATAGAGAACAAGGGGGTAATATCAGTCATAGAGAACAAGGGGGTAATATCAGTCATAGAGAACAAGGGGGTAATATCAGTCATAGAGAACAAGGGGGTAATATCAGTGGTAGAGAACAACGGGGTAATATCAGTCGTATAGAACAAGGGGGTAATATCAGTCATATAGAACAAGGGGGTAATATCAGTCATAGAGAACAAGGGGGTAATATCAGTCATAGAGAACAACGGGGTAATATCAGTCATAGAGAACAAGGGGGTAATATCAGTCATATAGAACAAGGGGGTAATATCAGTCATAGAGAACAAGGGGGTAATATCAGTCATAGAGAACAACGGGGTAATATCAGTCATAGAGAACAAGGGGGTAATATCAGTCATAGAGAACAAGGGGGTAATATCAGTGGTAGAGAACAAGGGGGTAATATCAGTCATAGAGAACAAGGGGGTAATATCAGTGGTAGAGAACAAGGGGGTAATATCAGTCATAGAGAACAAGGGGGTAATATCAGTCATAGAGAACAAGGGGGTAATATCAGTCATAGAGAACAAGGGGGTAATATCAGTCATAGAGAACAAGGGGGTAATATCAGTCATATAGAACAAGGGGGTAATATCAGTCATATAGAACAACAGGGTAATATCAGTCATAGAGAACAACGGGGTAATATCAGTCATAGAGAACAACGGGGTAATATCAGTCATATAGAACAACAGGGTAATATCAGTCATATAGAACAAGGGGGTAATATCAGTCATATAGAACAACAGGGTAATATCAGTCATAGAGAACAAGGGGGTAATATCAGTGGTAGAGAACAACGGGGTAATATCAGTCATAGAGAACAACAGGGTAATATCAGTCATAGAGAACAAGGGGGTAATATCAGTCATAGAGAACAACGGGGTAATATCAGTGGTAGAGAACAACGGGGTAATATCAGTCATATAGAACAAGGGGGTAATATCAGTCATAGAGAACAAGGGGGTAATATCAGTCATAGAGAACAACGGGGTACTATCAGTCATAGAGAACAAGGGGGTAATATCAGTCATAGAGAACAAGGGGGTAATATCAGTCATAGAGAACAAGGGGGTAATATCAGTCATAGAGAACAAGGGGGTAATATCAGTCATAGAGAACAAGGGGGTAATATCAGTCATAGAGAACAAGGGGGTAATATCAGTCATAGAGAACAAGGGGGTAATATCAGTCATAGAGAACAAGGGGGTAATATCAGTCATAGAGAACAAGGGGGTAATATCAGTCATAGAGAACAAGGGGGTAATATCAGTCATAGAGAACAAGGGGGTAATATCAGTCATAGAGAACAAGGGGGTAATATCAGTCATAGAGAACAAGGGGGTAATATCAGTCATAGAGAACAACGGGGTAATATCAGTCATAGAGAACAAGGGGGTAATATCAGTCATAGAGAACAACGGGGTAATATCAGTCATAGAGAACAAGGGGGTAATATCAGTCATAGAGAACAACGGGGTAATATCAGTCATAGAGAACAAGGGGGTAATATCAGTGGTAGAGAACAAGGGGGTAATATCAGTCATAGAGAACAAGGGGGTAATATCAGTGGTAGAGAACAAGGGGGTAATATCAGTCATAGAGAACAACAGGGTAATATCAGTCATAGAGAACAACGGGGTAATATCAGTCATATAGAACAACGGGGTAATATCAGTCATATAGAACAAGGGGGTAATATCAGTCATAGAGAACAAGGGGGTAATATCAGTGGTAGAGAACAACGGGGTAATATCAGTCATATAGAACAACAGGGTAATATCAGTCATAGAGAACAAGGGGGTAATATCAGTCATAGAGAACAACAGGGTAATATCAGTGGTAGAGAACAACGGGGTAATATCAGTCATAGAGAACAAGGGGGTAATATCAGTGGTAGAGAACAACGGGGTAATATCAGTCATATAGAACAACAGGGTAATATCAGTGGTAGAGAACAACGGGTAATATCAGTCATATAGAACAACAGGGTAATATCAGTCATATAGAACAAGGGGGTAATATCAGTCATAGAGAACAAGGGGGTAATATCAGTCATAGAGAACAACAGGGTAATATCAGTCATATAGAACAACAGGGTAATATCAGTGGTAGAGAACAACGGGGTAATATCAGTCATATAGAACAAGGGGGTAATATCAGTCATAGAGAACAACAGGGTAATATCAGTCATATTCTCGTTGGCTATTATGAGAATATGAGAGACAATAATACAAACTACGAAAACTATGAAATTATTCAACTGGATCTGGTGAAGGGATGTTACCTGGTGCCAGATCTGTCGCTGGCATGCCATGACTGTTTACAATGTCTGTTACCTGGTCCCAGATCTGTCGTTGGCATGCCATGACTGTTTACAATGTCTCAAGCAATACATGCCAGATGCCCAACACATTTACATGGTTGGGTGTATTACTTCCCCTTTAAGAGGCATTAGAAGAAGACAAAAAGGATCCATGAAATGCATTTGGTGTGTCATCATAGTGCTCTCTGATTGGCGGTCATCATTTGGTTTGTCATCATAGTGCTCTCTGATTGGCGGTCATCATTTGGTTTGTCATCATAGTGCTCTCTGATTGGTGGTCATCATTTGGTTTGTCATCATAGTGCTCTCTGATTGGTGGTCATCGTTTGGTTTGTCATCATAGTGCTCTCTGATTGGTGGTCATCATTTGGTTTGTCATCATAGTGCTCTCTGATTGGTGGTCATCGTTTGGTTTGTCAACATAGTGCTCTCTGATTGGTGGTCATCATTTGGTTTGTCAACATAGTGCTCTCTGATTGGTGGTCATCATTTGGTTTGTCAACATAGTGCTCTCTGATTGGTGGTCATCATTTGGTTTGTCAACATAGTGCTCTCTGATTGGTGGTCATCATTTGGTTTGTCATCATAGTGCTCTCTGATTGGTGGTCATCATTTGGTTTGTCAACATAGTGCTCTCTGATTGGTGGTCATCATTTGGTTTGTCAACATAGTGCTCTCTGATTGGTGGTCATCATTTGGTTTGTCAACATAGTGCTCTCTGATTGGTGGTCATCATGTGGTTTGTCAACATAGTGCTCTCAGATTGGTGGTCATCATTTGGTTTGTCAACATAGTGCTCTCTGATTGGTGGTCATCATTTGGTTTGTCATCATAGTGCTCTCTGATTGGTGGTCATCATTTGGTTTGTCAACATAGTGCTCTCAGATTGGTGGTCATCATTTGGTTTGTCATCATAGTGCTCTCTGATTGGTGGTCATCATTTGGTTTGTCAACATAGTGCTCTCTGATTGGTGGTCATCATTTGGTTTGTCATCATAGTGCTCTCAGATTGGTGGTCATCATTTGGTTTGTCATCATAGTGCTCTCTGATTGGTGGTCATCATTTGGTTTGTCAACATAGTGCTCTCTGATTGGTGGTCATCATTTGGTTTGTCATCATAGTGCTCTCTGATTGGTGGTCATCATTTGGTTTGTCAACATAGTGCTCTCTGATTGGTGGTCATCATTTGGTTTGTCAACATAGTGCTCTCTGTCTTTTTTCACAGCTGAATTGAAAGTCATTGAAAGAAATAGAAAAGGTGTCATAATGTATTTATTTCGCAAAGATCCTTTCTGTAATCAACTGTAATCAGTTACCAGGCTGCAAGAGCATAGCCACAATATCAGAATGAATAGCCCTCTCTTGACCTGGACTAGTCTCTAGCACTACTTTATCAACATTAAAGCTTGCTTTCCAGTTGTCTACAGACATGCTTCATTCACAGTTTTGAACAGTAACCATTATACAAAAATATTTCAACCAATAGCGTATTTGATAGGCATACAGGTGAAGCGTGTGATGATTCTAGATTATAATCTGAAGATTGTCGTGATTCTAGATTAACATTTGAAGCATGTTTAATTTTCTTTGTTATTTTTTTTTACTTGGTCAAGTCAGTTAAGAACAAATTCTTATTTACAATGATGGCCTACTGCGGCCAAACCCTAAACCGGACAACGCTGGGCCAATTGTGCGCCACTCAATCACAGCTGGTTGTGATACAGCCTGGAATCGAACCAGGGTCTGTAGTGACACCTCTAGCACTGAGATGCAGTGTCTTAGACCGCTGCGCCACTCGGGAGCCCATGATTCTAGATGATCATCTGAAGTGTGTCATGATTCTAGATGATCATATGAAGTGTGTCATGATTCTAGATTACAATCTGAAGTGTGTCATGATTCTAGATGATCATCTGAAGTGTGTCATGATTCTAGATTACAATCTGAAGTGTGTCATGATTCTAGATGATCATATGAAACGTGTCATGATTCTAGATGATCATATGAAGCATGTCATGATTCTAGATGATCATATGAAGCGTGCCATGAGTCTAGATGATCATATGAAGCGTGTCATGATTCTAGATTATCATATGAAGCGTGCCATGATTCTAGATGATCATATTAAGCGTGTCATGATTCTAGATGATCATATGAAGCGTGTCATGATTCTAGATGATCATATGAAGCGTGTCATGATTCTAGATTATGAAAAGGTTAAAGAACTAAATTCAAATAACGATTATTTAATGTTCTTAGAACATTATTGTAAATTCACTAAAATGACACTTCTCTTACTTGGACAGATTTAGGTTTCAAATTCAAACACAGGTCTTCTTCAATTCACTCTATTGCAACAATCAGTGCACTTATAATGAACCTCACTTCAACAAAGCAGTTTGTTGCCAATGATAGATTGAGCCTACATGGATGTTTCTTTCCTTCCATACATGCAGGCCTCTTGGGCATTAGAATGATGTTGACAGTTTTATGCGTCTGTGGATATTGCTTTGGAAAATACGGTAGCAGCCTTATGATCACTATAAATCCTATATGGCAGGGTTTATTATGGCTTCTGTTGATATTCCACAGTCATCATCATGTGAGAATAAACAATTGCAATGATAATTGAAACAATAGATTCATTCAAAATCTTGTATCAGCCAATGTTTCAATAACCAAATGCAACAAATGGAAGAGTAAGACTAAATCGACCGCGTGTCCAATCATGCGACACTGAAATAGCTGCGCAGAACTGCCATAATAAAAAAACAATACTTACTAAATATAAGCGTGCGATGCAGGCCAGCCATAACTGCAGCATAAACACTTCCAAAATGTTTCAATTGAGATGTCTGATTGTTGTTTTTCAGCTGCGGTAACGGACAGATGGAAGGCACGTCATAGCAAATAGTCTGGCTGGTTAGGACGTAAAGACCGCTAGGCGTGATAAACGGCTGAACTTGGATGCACCGGTTCACGATTATCTGCAACTGAGCGCTGTGGCTGCGTGGAGACAAGTTTGCTGTGACAGACGCTGCTACCACAGAGTTTCTAATCCCAGAGGCGCAGCATCGCGAGACTTCCGGGAACGCTTACAAGGCAGACCAGACCAAGCAGACCAGGCCGGGGTTTGGGAAGTCAAGGAGAGAGGTGGCATAATAAGCATCTGTTTCCATCCATTTTCCATCTTGGTAAGGGGCCGGCGTTCGCCCATTGATCAGCTCATTATAGATTAGTATAACAGAGAAATTGCACAAAAACCTGTAGGCTAATAAATTGCATACTTCCCCAAGTCGTAGTGGGAGCACCACACACCATATCATCGTATGACTCCAAGTTAACATTGTTATGATGGTTATTATGTCAATATTTCGGCATAAAGAAGATTTCACCGGCATTTCTTGCATAATACATGTTACCGACACTATAAGATCCTACCATGTCGAATTATCTGTCGGCATTTATAAAATTGTACCGAAACGTCCTGTTTCCATCACAGCTATTAAGATTTTTTTATATATATATAGTATGACTTACTGGCATAAAAATTGTGGATGGAAACGTGGTTACAGAATGTCAACAGTGAGACTTCAGAGGGCAATGCTCTGCTCTGATTTACATGCAGACAGTAGCTAGGTTTCCATCCAATTGGCAACAGATGTTCATGCGAATATTCTTAAAACATTTTCCCACCAGGAATGTGTTTCCATCAAATAAAGTCTGTGTGTGATTAAGTAGTTCACGTAAAAAATATGTACCTACTCTGAGGTGCGTTCAGTTCGCTTGAACGTTTGCTACATTACCGAACCGGTTGTGTTGAACGACACGTTTCCCCAAAACGTTATTGTACATTCTTTAACAGACTTTGAGATACGTTTGCTACCGTTTGGTGGGTGTGGCTTGAAGCAATGAGGGATGTATTTAAAAGGGTAGTGGCCATACTGACAGCATTCCCTAACCCACATCCAAACCCCTCACCGTTTCTCAACTGGTCGTTCAGTACAGCACTGTTTCCGTTCTATTGAATGTTCCAGAACGTAAAACTTTACTGAACGCAGCCCTGGATTTGGCACTTGCCGCTGTAGGCAACTGTGCTGATAGGCTAGTCTACATCAGATTGTGGAGGTGTCATAATACCCCTAAACCTAGGTCAAACAGGGAAATGGTTACTATTTGCCATATCTTAATTTTAAGCCTACTAGAACGTGTGTGCACTCAGGCCTGGAAGGAAGCAACATTTATCCTGCTACCCAAGAATAGTAAAGCCCCCATTACTGTCTCAAATAGCTGACCAATCAGCCTGTTACCAACCCTTAGTAAACTTCTGGAAAAAAGGCTGCTTGACCAGATACAATGCTATTTTACAGTAAACAAATTAACAACAGACTTTCAGCATGCTTATAGGGAAGGGCATTCAACAAGCACCGCATTTACACAAATGACTGATGATTGGCTGAGAGAAATTGATGATAAAAAAGATTGCGGGAGCTGTTTTGTTAGACTTCAGTGCAGCTTTTGACATGATCGATCATAGTCTCCTGCTGGAAAAACGTATGTGTTATGGCTTTACACCCCCTCCTATATTGTGGATAAAGAGTTACCTGTCTGACAGAACATAGAGGGTGTTCTTTAATTGGGTGGAGGGTGTTCTTTAATTCTTAAACAAAATCCAGTTAGAATTAGGAATTCCCCAGGGCAGCTGTCTAGGCCCCTTACTTTTTTCAATCTTTACTAACGACATGTCACTGCCTTTGAGTAAAGCCAGTCTATGTATGTCAGCTACTACAGTGACTGAAATGACTGCAACACTTAACAAAGAGCTGCAGTTGGTTTCAGAATGGGTGGCAAGGAATAAGTTAGCTCTAAATATTTCCAAAACTAAAAGCATTGTATTTGGGACAAATCATTCACTAAACCCCAACTAAATCTTGCAATGAATAATGTGGAAATTTAGCAAGTTGAGGTGACTAAACTGCATGGAGTTACCCTGGATTGTAAACTGTCATGGTCAAAACATATTGATAGAACAGTAGCTAAGATGGGGAGAAGTCTGTCCATAAAAAAGCGCTGTTCTGCCTTCTTAACAACACTATCAACAAGGCAGGTCCTACAGGCTCTAGTTTTGTCGCACCTGGACTACTGTTCAGTAGTGTGGTCAGGTGCCACAAAGATTACAATTGGCTCAGAACAGGGCAGCATAGCTGGCCCTTAAAAGTACACAAGGAGCTAATATTAATGATATGCATGTCAATCTCTCATGGCTCAAAGTGGAAGAGAGACTGACTTCATCACTACTTGTTTTTGTAAGTGTTGACAAGCTGCATGTAACGAGCTGTCTGTTTAAACTTCTAGCACACATCTCGGACACCCATGCACGCCCCACAAGACATGCCACCTGAGGTCTCTTCACAATCCCCAAGTCCAGAACAGACTATGGGAGGTGCACAGTACTACATAGAGCCATGACTACATGGAACTCTATTCCACATCAGGTTACTGATGCCAGCAGTAGAATCAGATTGAAAAAAACCCCAGATAAAAATACACTTTATGGAACAGCGGAGACTGGGAAGAGACACACACAAAGGTACAGACACATGCATACGAACACAAGCGCTAGCACACACGTACATTGTAATATTGTTGTATGGTGGTATTATACATTTTGTATTGTAGATCTGTAGTGTTGTAATACTATTATATGATGTACTGTTTTATCTTTTGTTTGATATGTAATGTAAGTGCCTTAATGTGTTTGGACACCAGGAAGAGTAGCAGCTGCCAGGGGGATCTCTAATAAATACAAATAGTTTTCCACCATTCATTTTTCCATATAGGGAATTTCAGAAACACTTCAAATAAGCCTGTGTTTCGTGTAGGCTTACGTTGGCGTGACGTTTTGATATCCATCTAAATCTCTCTCGGACAAGGTGACTTTTATCAATATATTCGGCTCTATTTACTCTCAATTTCGAAAATGCTAATTAGCATCAAAGTAGACATCATGCAAGACTACAACTCCCTGCAAGCTCCCGCACTTCATCTCCAGCTGACACCTTTGCCAACAGGTATTGTGTCAATTTAAAACTTGCACAAGACCGTTCACAGAATTGTCAATTTAAAGAAATGTAGCCAATTTATGAATTACTACATTTAGCTAACATTAGATAGTTAATCCAGAAATTCTTACATTTTCCTTGATTCGGCAGTCTCGTCCAGATCATCATGGCATTTGTAGTTCTTTGTGATAGCCACATTAGCAGCTAATTAGCATTTCATAAAATACTGGTGAATATATATAAAAACTGGTGAAAATATTGATAAAAGTTGTCTTGTCCTAGAGAGTTTTACACGGTTATAAAATGTCACGCCAGGGTGTCACTACAGACACCCTGGTTGAATCCAGGCTGCATCACAACCGACTGTGATTGGGAGTCCAATAAGGAGGCGCACAATTGGCCCAGCGTCGTCCGGCTTTTCCCGGTGTAGGCTGTCATTGTAAATAAGAATTTGTTCTTAACTGACTTGCCTAGTTAAATAAAGGTTAAGTAATTTAAAAAAAATAATCAGCATAAAACTTTTGGATGGAGAACTGGTTGCAGTGATTTTTAACCAGAAAAAAACACCTTTATAAATTCTACCAATGACTCTAGGCTATAACGATGTGTATTTATTTCTATGTCACCCACACACCCATTAATGTTGATTCGCTGATAGAAGAGCTGTACACGCAGCAGGCCACTAGGACTACAGATGTTGATCCTTGCTGTGGCAGCAGGTGACAACCTGTCCACAAAGGACACTATGGGTCCTCCTAAGTACACTTTCTGACCATGTCTTCAGTACACATGACAAGCTTCAATAATTGTCATTTATTATCAACAACAGAAAATCCCTGAACTCTAGTCCCAGACCAGAACTGGAAAGGATGAAGGTCAGCATAAACTCATAGGTACAGATGGAGACCATATTAGAACATCAAGAAGACTGTGATAGTCCAACCTGAAATCACAGACTATCCACAACACCTTCTCTCATGGACAGACTACGTAAACATATACAGAAAAATATAAAATGCAACATGCAACAATTTTAATATTTTACTGAGTTACAGTTCATTTTAGGAAATACGTCAATTGAAATAAATTCATTAGGCCCTAATCTATACATTTTAGTCATTTTAGCAGACGCTCTTATCCAGAGCGACTTACAGTAGTGAATACATACATTTCCTACATTTTTTTCTCTGTATTGGTCCCCCGTGGGAAACGAACCCACAACCCTGGTGTTGCAAACACCATGCTCTACCAACTGAGCCACACGGGACCCTCTATGGATTTCACATGACTGGGCAGGGTTGCAGCCATGGGTGGGCAAAGGCCCACCCACTTGTTAATCAGGCCCTCCCACTGGGGAGCCAGGCACAGCCAATCAGAATGAGTTGTTTCCTAACAAAGGGGCTTTATTACAGAGAGATGCTCCTCAGCACCCACCCTCAGACAATACCAAAAGTGAAGAAGCCAGATGTGGAGGTCCTAGACTGGCAGTTTACATGTGGTCTATGGTTGTGAGGCCAGTTGGACATACTGCCATATCTCCAAAACAACATTGGAGGCAGCTTATGGTAGAGAAATTAACATTCAATAATACTCACACTGGCAAGAGCTCTGGTGGACATTCCTGCTGTCAGCATGCCAATCGCACGCTCCTTCAAAACTTGACATCAGTAGTATTGTGTTGTGGACAATACAGCACGTTTATGGACCCAACACAAGGTGCACCTGTGTAATGATCATGCCATTTCATCAATTTTGATAATCCATCCACCTGACAGGTGTGGGCTATCTTGGCAAAGGAGAAATGCTCACTAACAGGGAAAAAACACATTTTTGCACAAAATGAGAGAAATTAGCTTTATGTGCATATGTAAAATTTATGTCATTTTTTTTTTATTTCAGCTCATGAAACCAACACTTTACATGTTGCGTTTATTTCTTTGCGACGTGTACACGGTGCAGTCAAAGAATGATGCAATATTTTAGTTCTGGGTCGACTGAAATTAACCCTGAACTATTGTAGTTCATCTTTCAAAAAAACTAATACAGCTAAACAATTACATTACAAAAACTCTTACATTTGATAACACACAAGCTGTGTTCCAAGATGAGAAAGTTGAAAAGTTCGTAATGAAGAAATATACAGTTTACGTTCACACAAGTCGTACATGAATCCAGACTAATTGTAACATTGATAAGAAACTGGGCCATTTTACAACTTATTAGAATTCTTCCAACAGGATGACAAACATTTACAATTATTTACACATCCAGACTGAGATAGTGCCCCAAATGGCACCCTATGGGCCCTGGTCCAAAACTAGTGCACTACATAGGGAATAGGGTGCATTGAGAACGCAGAAGGTAGTCTTTTTCCCCAGGCAACAGCAGATCGACAGATTTAGAACTGCTGTAGGATCAACTTCTTCTTCATGTCGTGAGAGAACTTGTTGGATCGGAACGCCTCGCTGTCATAGAACGCTGACAGGTTGTGGATGCTGATCTGTCTGGCCTGGGGAAGGAGAGAACACAACAATTCAACTATACTGAACAAAAATAAAATGCAACAATTAAAAAAGATTTTACTGAGTTACAGTTCATATGAAGAAATCAGTCAATTTAAATAAATTCATTGGGCCTCAATCTATGGATTTCACATGACTGGTAATACATATGCGTCTGTTGGTAGCAGATGCAACCCCCCCACCCTCCGCAAAAAAATGTCCGACAGGATCTCGTCACGGTATTCCTTTTCATTCAAATTGCCATGGATAAAATGCAATTGTGTTAGTTGTCCATAGCTTATGTCTGCCCATTCCATAACCCCAAAGCCACCAGGGGGCACTCGTTTTACAGGAAACTGCTTGCCCACACAACGCCATACATGTTGTCTGCGTTGTAAGGCCAGTTGGACGTACTGCCAAACTCTGAAATGACTTGAGGTGGCTTATGGGAGAGAAACAAACGTTAAATTCTCTGGCAACAGCTCTGGTGGACATTCCTGCAGTCAGCATGCCAATTGCACTCTCCCTCAACTCGAGACATCTGAGGCATTGTGTTGTGTGACAAAACTGCACAATTTAGAGTGGCCTTTTGTCCCCAGCACAAGGTGCACCTGTGTAATGATCATGCTGTTAAATCAGCTTCTTCACATGCCCCACCTGTCAGGTGGATGTATTATATTGGCAAAGAAATGCTCACTAACAGGGATGTACACAAAATTAGAAAATAAGCTTGTTGTGCGTATGGAACATTTCTGGGATCTTTTATTTCAGCTCATGAAACATGGGACCAACAATTTACATGTTGCGTTTATATTTTTGATCAGTGTATATCAGCATCGACAAAGTTAAAACATTTTGCCCAAGGGGAAGAACAGAAATAGAAAGCAACTTCACACTACTTCTCTATACCACCTTTACTCCACACAGAAGCGTACAAAGTTCTCCCTCCATTTGGAAAATCTGACCATAATTCTATCCTCCTGATTCCTGCTTACAAGCAGAAACGAAAGCAGGAAGCACCAGCAACTCGTTCAATACGGAAGTGGTCAGATGACGCGGATGCTACAGGAGTGTTCTGCTGCACAGAGAGGAATGTTACGGGATTCATCAAATGGTACACCACCTCAGTCACTGGCTTCATCAATAAGTGCATCAACGACGTCGTCCCCACAGTGACTGTACGTACATATCCCAACCAGAAGCCAAGGATTACAGGAAACATTTGCACAGAGCTAAAGGCTAGAGCTGCCGCTTTCAAGGAGCGGGACACTTATGAAATCCCGCCATGCCCTCAGATGAACCATCAAACAGGCAAAGCTTCAATGCAGGACTAAGACTGAATCCTATTGCGCTGACGCTGTTAGCATCTTGCTAGAATACAATGAGGGAGAGGAGACCGAGAGGAAACCATCTCAGATTGAGATTGCACCCTGGTTAGCAGCTTGGTATAGTACATTACAGTAGAAATGTAAGTAATACATTTTACACCATTCATTAAGACACCACCATCATGACTAGCAGCTCATTACCTTGTCCACCAGGTCTTTCTCTGGGATCTCGATGGTGTCCTGCTGTGCTCCGTACCGGTTCCTCTGATACGCCACCTGCTCCGACACCAGCTGCTTCAGGATGAACAGCAGCAACTCATTGTTGTCTTTTCTGAACGCCAGGTAACGGGCAAACGTCTAGAGAGAGGAGGAAACGAGGGATAAGTTAGCAGACCTGCCAACCCTGTCCAATTTTTTAGAGTACCAGACACGTGCGGCATATTGATTCAACATGCGCCGAATTGAGATTCCCCCACACGCTCGTGCGTATGCTGTTTGTGAGTCTGATCGCAATTATAGAACTGTACCAAATCAAGTCTATAAAAAAGGTCAGAATACTTTCTTTCTTGGCAGCCTTCCATTTACACACATGGTAAAAGTCACTAAGCAGATGTAAATAGAAATAATAGAGGGCCTTTATTGGTGGAGATTACATGTACAGTGTAGAATGGAGATGATCATCTAGAACGGTTTTCTAAGCACAAGTTTAGTCTCTATAGTAGAGGAATGCTCGTCACCTCTCAAACAGGGCCAATCACAAGTTTGGGCTTTTTTTAGACACGGTTCCTAATCAACACTAAAAGCAAAATCATTTTGAAAACATAAAAAAACTAAATAATCGCATCGACAGACCGCAAACTGGCTACACAAAGCTTAACAAGGCTAAGCTTGTTCAGTAGGCTCCCGCAAAGGGAACCCGACCGCTCGCTGTTCAGTAGGCTCCCGCAAAGGGAACCCGACCGCTGTTCGCTATTAAGAGTCCGGTGTTTCAGCCTATGTAAAAGGTGCCCATTGTATTTCTTTGCAGCCCATACATCATTTCAGATTTTTGAAATTGATACAAATCTAAAATCTAGTGCCAAGGCATTTTAGAAGCATTGCCTCTATAGCTAATACCGGACACTCGTTCAATCTTCTAAACTCCCCACTCCATTTAATGACAAGAGATTTATATTCATTTTTTATTATACTTTTTGTTACATGGATCATAATTAGTTTCAGGTTGCGTGATCCTCGTAATGTTAAGTGGAAAATACACATTTAATTCTGCGTCCCGTTAGTTGTATCACAATCGCACAAATACGACCAGTTATTTTTCATATTTGCATTTCTTTCGCTAGCAAATGCGAGTGAACTGCTGGTACTTATAGAGCCCACTGAATGTCTTATGTTCGCTAATGTTGAAACAATTAGTGTTTACCTTTCCACAACACACGGAGTGGAAAAGGGATTTGTCCATGCGTTTATGTACAGCTGACAGTCAGTATTCATCTCCATGTCCGCTGACACAAACTCCGTACATGTCTGTGTGATGCAGCTCGAGAATCGGATGTTAGATTTACTCAGTGGATTTGTTTTTTTATTAAAATGTAAAAAAATAAAAAAAAAGATAAAAGAAAAAAGACAATTGATTTCTGCTTTTAACTCAGATCTAGACAGAGAATTGCATAGTTGGTGCATGTTCGCAGGTCTACGTTAGTTTCAGAATAAAAAGCAGCAGCTTGTCGTCTAGCCTGAGCGCCAGGTAACATCTAGAGGACCAAGAACCAGTGTTTGACATAGTGGATTCACTGTTGTGACACAGACAGTCCAATCCTTATACATTAATAGTGTATGACCACTAAGTGGAGACAAATCTATGTTGGGCTTTTTCCCTCCTGCACCATCTTACCCTTTACAGAACTAGAAGAACACATATTACCCTTTTCCGTTGCAAAACGTTTTGCTACAATTTGCTCTAGTGAACACGACCCACGTATAGTCTAGCACATTCTCTGTGCTTACCTTCCTCATGCTCCTCATGACGCTGAACTTCTGAGTGTCGATGAAGCTCTCCAGCATGACTCTGATGGCCATGTTGACGTCATCCTCCACGACGTAGTCTCGGAGGTGCATCCTGGCGTGGGCCTCAGCCATGCGGATCATAGACTCGATGTGACGCACCGTGATGGGGATGCTGCCTGTCGCCTACAGACACATTCACTTATTGAATTATTATTGGCAGTAGACAGTTTGGACATGTGATGGTCACGACACCCCTCAAGGACATAATACATGTTGAAGTATCCGTTTCAGGTTCAGCATCAACTCAGAAAGGGAATTGAAATATAAATGAAATATTCTGAGACATGAAATCGACCCATGCCAGCTAAGGGCCTTGCATTATCTCCCCAGGCTTTAGCTCAGCTAGCTAGCTTACAGTCTTACCGGCTGAGGGCTCGAACCACCGGTTGTGACACTCACCATGGACTCTTTGCGCAGATCGCTGTAGATGTGAGCCACCTTATCCTGGTCCATCTGGTTGAGTTTGGGCCGGACCCTTTCCTTGGAGTACATGATGTATTTCCTCAGCAGCTCCTGGGGGATAGGAGGTACGTCTGTGGTGTTGGGCAGAACCACCTCCTCCAAGCCAGCCATGCCACCCTCCTTGTTGCTGGGATGATGCTTGATGTGGCTGCCCACCACGAAACGAGCCAGCATCTCATCCTGTAAATGGTGGACAAAGACAAGTCAGAAGGTTGCAATATTGCAAAGAACAAGTGTCAATTAATTCAGCGAACTAACAAAACATCCGGTCATATCATTATAGGGATGATGCGAGAACAACAATAGAAAGCTGAGAAGTTGGCCAATAGTCTTTACCTGCACTGGGTCCACAGTATCTCTGACAACACACAGGATGTCAAAACGAGACACGATGGGCTCGGTCAGATCCACGTTCTCAGAGAAGGTCAGAGACGGGTCGTAGCGACCACCGATAGGGTTGGCAGCAGCGATGATAGTACAGCGTGCCTGGAGCGAGGTGACGATGCCAGCCTTGGAGATGGAGATGCTCTGTTGTTCCATGGCCTCATGGATACTGGTCCTGTCTGCATCGTTCATCTGGAGAGAAGAGACATGTTCAGCACTGCAGTCTACAGGAGTGTCACTGACAGGAAAAACTACACTTGTTATTCCATGTTATTGTTAGGTCTTCCTGACCTGAAAATACTCATGGCCCTGCACAAGGCACTGAACAGTTTTAAATGAACAAATCCTTTACTTTGAATGTTGCTGGGAATATACTATACTTGGTCTCCTTAGTCTAACCTACACCTTAACAACCCCCCCCCCCCACACCTTAACAACCCCCCCCCCACACCTTAACAACCCCCCCCCCCACACCTTAACAACCCCCCCCCCCCCCCCCCCACACACACACACACCTTAACAACCCCCCCACACCTTAACAACCCCCTTTCCCACCCAAACCTTAAAGTCAATGAGACAGACCCCTCTGTCCACTAACACCAAGGTTCTAGCCTCTAGTCCACTCCCTTAGTCTAACTCTAATCCAAATCCCTCTCTCCCATCATATCAAGCCTTTCTCCCTCTCACCTTGTCAAACTCGTCGATAAGACAGACCCCTCTGTCCGCTAAGACCAGTGCTCCAGCCTCTAGAGTCCACTCCCTGGTGACCGGGTGTCTCTGTACGTAGGCGGTCAGGCCCACAGCGGAGGCTCCCTGGCCGGTGGTGAACACCGCTCTGCTGGCCACCTTCTCAACATACTTCAAGAACTGGGACTTGGCCGTACCAGGGTCACCGCACAGGAGCACGTTGAGGTCACCTCGCACCTTGTGCTTCCCACCTGGAGAAAAGAGGAAGGCCAGACGCATCAGAACAGAGGAAGGGCCAGACGCCAGACGCGTCAGAACAGAGGAAGGGCCAGACGCCAGACGCGTCAGAACAGAGGAAGGGCCAGACGCCAGACGCGTCAGAACAGAGGAAGGGCCAGACGCCAGACGCGTCAGAACAGAGGAAGGGCCAGACGCCAGACGCGTCAGAACAGAGGAAGGGCCAGACGCCAGACGCGTCAGAACAGAGGAAGGGCCAGACGCCAGACGCGTCAGAACAGAGGAAGGGCTAGACGCCAGACGCGTCAGAACAGAGGAAGGGCTAGACGCCAGACGCGTCAGAACAGAGGAAGGGCTAGACGCCAGACGCGTCAGAACAGAGGAAGGGCTAGACGCCAGACGCGTCAGAACAGAGGAAGGGCTAGACGCCAGACGCGTCAGAACAGAGGAAGGGCTAGACGCCAGACGCGTCAGAACAGAGGAAGGGCTAGACGCCAGACGCGTCAGAACAGAGGAAGGGCTAGACGCCAGACGCGTCAGAACAGAGGAAGGGCTAGACGCCAGACGCGTCAGAACAGAGGAAGGGCTAGACGCCAGACGCGTCAGAACAGAGGAAGGGCTAGACGCCAGACGCGTCAGAACAGAGGAAGGGCTAGACGCCAGACGCGTCAGAACAGAGGAAGGGCTAGACGCCAGACGCGTCAGAACAGAGGAAGGGCTAGACGCCAGACGCGTCAGAACAGAGGAAGGGCTAGACGCCAGACGCGTCAGAACAGAGGAAGGGCTAGACGCCAGACGCGTCAGAACAGAGGAAGGGCTAGACGCCAGACGCGTCAGAACAGAGGAAGGGCTAGACGCCAGACGCGTCAGAACAGAGGAAGGGCTAGACGCCAGACGCGTCAGAACAGAGGAAGGGCTAGACGCCAGACGCGTCAGAACAGAGGAAGGGCTAGACGCCAGACGCGTCAGAACAGAGGAAGGGCTAGACGCCAGACGCGTCAGAACAGAGGAAGGGCTAGACGCCAGACGCGTCAGAACAGAGGAAGGGCTAGACGCCAGACGCGTCAGAACAGAGGAAGGGCTAGACGCCAGACGCGTCAGAACAGAGGAAGGGCTAGACGCCAGACGCGTCAGAACAGAGGAAGGGCTAGACGCCAGACGCGTCAGAACAGAGGAAGGGCTAGACGCCAGACGCGTCAGAACAGAGGAAGGGCTAGACGCCAGACGCGTCAGAACAGAGGAAGGGCTAGACGCCAGACGCGTCATAACAGAGGAAGGGCCAGACGCCAGACGCGTCAGAACAGAGGAAGGGCCAGACGCCAGACGCATCAGAACAGAGGAAGGGCTAGACGCCAGACGCGTCAGAACAGAGGAAGGGCCAGACGCCAGACGCGTCATAACAGAGGAAGGGCTAGACGCCAGACGCGTCAGAACAGAGGAAGGGCCAGACGCCAGACGCATCATAACAGAGGAAGGGCCAGACGCGCCAGAACAGAGGAAGGGCTAGACGCCAGACGCGTCAGAACAGAGGAAGGGCCAGACGCCAGACGCGTCAGAACAGAGGAAGGGCCAGACGCCAGACGCGTCAGAACAGAGGAAGGGCCAGACGCGTCAGAACAGAGGAAGGGCCAGACGCGTCATAACAGAGGAAGGGCCAGACGCGCCATAACAGAGGAAGGGCTAGACGCCAGACGCGTCAGAACAGAGGAAGGGCTAGACGCCAGACGCGTCAGAACAGAGGAAGGGCTAGACGCCAGACGCGTCAGAACAGAGGAAGGGCTAGACGCCAGACGCGTCAGAACAGAGGAAGGGCCAGACGCGCCAGAACAGAGGAAGGGCTAGACGCCAGACGCGTCATAACAGAGGAAGGGCCAGACGCGCCAGAACAGAGGAAGGGCTAGACGCCAGACGCGCCAGAACAGAGGAAGGGCTAGACGCCAGACGCGCCAGAACAGAGGAAGGGCTAGACGCCAGACGCGTCAGAACAGAGGAAGGGCCAGACGCGCCAGAACAGAGGAAGGGCTAGACGCCAGACGCGTCATAACAGAGGAAGGGCTAGACGCCAGACGCGTCAGAACAGAGGAAGGGCTAGACGCCAGACGCGTCAGAACAGAGGAAGGGCTAGACGCCAGACGCGTCAGAACAGAGGAAGGGCTAGACGCCAGACGCGTCAGAACAGAGGAAGGGCTAGACGCCAGACGCGTCAGAACAGAGGAAGGGCTAGACGCCAGACGCGTCAGAACAGAGGAAGGGCTAGACGCCAGACGCGTCAGAACAGAGGAAGGGCTAGACGCCAGACGCGTCAGAACAGAGGAAGGGCTAGACGCCAGACGCGTCAGAACAGAGGAAGGGCTAGACGCCAGACGCGTCAGAACAGAGGAAGGGCTAGACGCCAGACGCGTCAGAACAGAGGAAGGGCTAGACGCCAGACGCGTCAGAACAGAGGAAGGGCTAGACGCCAGACGCGTCAGAACAGAGGAAGGGCTAGACGCCAGACGCGTCAGAACAGAGGAAGGGCTAGACGCCAGACGCGTCAGAACAGAGGAAGGGCTAGACGCCAGACGCGTCAGAACAGAGGAAGGGCTAGACGCCAGACGCGTCAGAACAGAGGAAGGGCTAGACGCCAGACGCGTCAGAACAGAGGAAGGGCTAGACGCCAGACGCGTCAGAACAGAGGAAGGGCTAGACGCCAGACGCGTCAGAACAGAGGAAGGGCTAGACGCCAGACGCGTCAGAACAGAGGAAGGGCTAGACGCCAGACGCGTCAGAACAGAGGAAGGGCTAGACGCCAGACGCGTCAGAACAGAGGAAGGGCTAGACGCCAGACGCGTCAGAACAGAGGAAGGGCTAGACGCCAGACGCGTCAGAACAGAGGAAGGGCTAGACGCCAGACGCGTCAGAACAGAGGAAGGGCTAGACGCCAGACGCGTCAGAACAGAGGAAGGGCTAGACGCCAGACGCGTCAGAACAGAGGAAGGGCTAGACGCCAGACGCGTCAGAACAGAGGAAGGGCTAGACGCCAGACGCGTCAGAACAGAGGAAGGGCTAGACGCCAGACGCGTCAGAACAGAGGAAGGGCTAGACGCCAGACGCGTCAGAACAGAGGAAGGGCTAGACGCCAGACGCGTCAGAACAGAGGAAGGGCTAGACGCCAGACGCGTCAGAACAGAGGAAGGGCTAGACGCCAGACGCGTCAGAACAGAGGAAGGGCTAGACGCCAGACGCGTCAGAACAGAGGAAGGGCTAGACGCCAGACGCGTCAGAACAGAGGAAGGGCTAGACGCCAGACGCGTCAGAACAGAGGAAGGGCTAGACGCCAGACGCGTCAGAACAGAGGAAGGGCTAGACGCCAGACGCGTCAGAACAGAGGAAGGGCTAGACGCCAGACGCGTCAGAACAGAGGAAGGGCTAGACGCCAGACGCGTCAGAACAGAGGAAGGGCTAGACGCCAGACGCGTCAGAACAGAGGAAGGGCTAGACGCCAGACGCGTCAGAACAGAGGAAGGGCTAGACGCCAGACGCGTCAGAACAGAGGAAGGGCTAGACGCCAGACGCGTCAGAACAGAGGAAGGGCTAGACGCCAGACGCGTCAGAACAGAGGAAGGGCTAGACGCCAGACGCGTCAGAACAGAGGAAGGGCTAGACGCCAGACGCGTCAGAACAGAGGAAGGGCTAGACGCCAGACGCGTCAGAACAGAGGAAGGGCTAGACGCCAGACGCGTCAGAACAGAGGAAGGGCTAGACGCCAGACGCGTCAGAACAGAGGAAGGGCTAGACGCCAGACGCGTCAGAACAGAGGAAGGGCTAGACGCCAGACGCGTCAGAACAGAGGAAGGGCTAGACGCCAGACGCGTCAGAACAGAGGAAGGGCTAGACGCCAGACGCGTCAGAACAGAGGAAGGGCTAGACGCCAGACGCGTCAGAACAGAGGAAGGGCTAGACGCCAGACGCGTCAGAACAGAGGAAGGGCTAGACGCCAGACGCGTCAGAACAGAGGAAGGGCTAGACGCCAGACGCATCAGAACAGAGGAAGGGCTAGACGCCAGACGCGTCAGAACAGAGGAAGGGCTAGACGCCAGACGCGTCAGAACAGAGGAAGGGCTAGACGCCAGACGCGTCAGAACAGAGGAAGGGCTAGACGCCAGACGCATCATAACAGAGGACTGTGTAGCCCTCATTCAAGAAAATTACTGAAAATTCATTTTTTTATTTTATCAAACAGCCAACTCAGTTTAAAGGAAGGTTGTTCTCCAGAAGGAGCGTTGGCTACCGCTGATGTTGAATGGGTCACCAACCTGGGTTCTTGGGCTCTCCACCAAACAGAGCCAGAGCCAAGCCTCTCTTGATGTCTTCATGGCCGTAGATGGAGGGGCCGATACTGGCGAAGACCTGCAGAGAGAAAGGAGACAGCCCAAGGGATGAACAGAGTGTACCGGTGGGGATGAACAGGGCGTACCGGTGGGGATGAACAGACGAAAGAAAATACAACAAAAAGCCAATCTACGGATATTGACAATTAACATTTGCTATAGACCCTGACCAGGTGAAAGCTATGATCCCTATTGATGTCACCTATCAGTGTAGATGAAGGGGAGGAGACAGGTTAAAGAAGGGTTTTTAAGTCTAGAGAGATGAATTGTGTATGTGTCCCATTCAGAGGGTGAATGGACAAAACTAAATATTTAAGTGCATTTGAACAGGGCATGGTAGTAGTTACAACGGTTTGTGACAAGAACTGCAACGCTGCTGGGTTTTTAACACTCAACAGTTTCCCGTGTGTATCAAGAATGGCCCACCACCCAAAGGACATAAAGCCAACTTGACAACTGTGGGAAGCATTGGAGTCAACATGGGCCAGCATCCCTGTGGAACACTTTAAACACCATGCCCCGATGAATTGAGGCTGTTCTGAGAGCCAAAAGGAAGAGGGTACAAATGAATATTAGGAAGGTGTTCCTAATGTTTTGTACATTCAGTCTATATTGTGCCAAAAGCCATTAATAATTGTTTCCACAGTACGTCAATGGGCTTGTATCTGTTATTAAATAAACCATACATAAAAGACGGAAAGACTTGTGACCACAAGGTCCTCCTACCGTACCAGCAGGGTCCCTCCTAACTCACCCTCTCTGATGTGTTCATGGTCTGACAGTTTACCAGTAGGTGTTACTAACTCACCCTCTCTGATGTGTTCATGGTCTGACAGTTTACCAGTAGGTGCTACTAACTCACCCTCTCTCTGATGTGTTTGTGGTCTGACAGTTTACCAGTAGGTGCTACTAACTCACCCTCTCTGATGTGTTTGTGGTCTGACAGTTTACCAGTAGGTGCTACTAACTCACCCTCTCTGATGTGTTCATGGTCTGACAGTTTACCAGTAGGTGCTACTAACTCACCCTCTCTCTGATGTGTTTGTGGTCTGACAGTTTACCAGTAGGTGCTACTAACTCACCCTCTGATGTGTTCATGGTCTGACAGTTTACCAGTAGGTGTTACTAACTCACCCTCTCTGATGTGTTCATGGTCTGACAGTTTACCAGTAGGTGCTACTAACTCACCCTCTCTGATGTGTTCATGGTCTGACAGTTTACCAGTAGGTGCTACTAACTCACCCTCTCTCTGATGTGTTTGTGGTCTGACAGTTTACCAGTAGGTGCTACTAACTCACCCTCTCTCTGATGTGTTCATGGTCTGACAGTTTACCAGTAGGTGCTACTAACTCACCCTCTCTGATGTGTTCATGGTCTGACAGTTTACCAGTAGGTGCTACTAACTCACCCTCTCTGATGTGTTTGTGGTCTGACAGTTTACCAGTAGGTGCTACTAACTCACCCTCTGATGTGTTCATGGTCTGACAGTTTACCAGTAGGTGCTACTAACTCACCCTCTCTGATGTGTTCATGGTCTGACAGTTTACCAGTAGGTGCTACTAACTCACCCTCTCTCCGATGTGTTCATGGTCTGACAGTTTACCAGTAGGTGCTACTAACTCACCCTCTGATGTGTTCATGGTCTGACAGTTTACCAGTAGGTGCTACTAACTCACCCTCTCTGATGTGTTCATGGTCTGACAGTTTACCAGTAGGTGTTACTAACTCACCCTCTCTGATGTGTTCATGGTCTGACAGTTTACCAGTAGGTGCTACTAACTCACCCTCTCTCCGATGCGCTCGTCCTTGGACAAAGCCACGATGGCCTTGATGTCCTCGTCAGTGAGCTCAGCCACGGCCACTTTGTTGTCTCTACGAGCGATATGATTGGCCATGATGACCGTAGCGAACACTGGGAAGCCGTTGGCCATGTTCAGAGAGCCGTCATAGTTGTTGTTGTAGATGCCTGTCAGTTCCTGGAGGGAAAGAGCAGTTGTTAATAACCTAGCTACCTAGTCATAATAAGTCAACATTCTCTTTGACAACTCCAGACATGTTGCTGGGATGAGAAAATAAAAACAAGTAAAAAACATGGATGTTCAGAATGGCCTCGTCTTCATCAAGTACCTACTAAAATCATACTTAATGCAATGACATGCGTCTTTCGTCTCACAGCCCCGTACATCCCACTAGCAGACTATGTTAGTGCCCTACAGTGTTGAGAATTAGAGAGATTAGTTCTGTTATGAGTCAAACTCACTATTTCGTCTCCAGGTTTGCATTGGTCCACCAGGTCAGCCAACAGGATGGCATCTTTGGAGCGTGGGAGGCGGCCAGCGGCCATCTTCCCGGGGCTCTCCTGGATGGTGATTCGCTGGTAGTTCTGGTACACAGTCTGACAAAAAAAACATGTCTTATTTCTTGCCTTTATCTATTAGTCAGCCCCTCAGCCTTCACACTCTGGTGAAGAATCAGCCCTGGCGCTGAGGGCAGAAGCCTGGCTTCCGTTCCTGGTTCAACCTTATTAGATAGTATTTTTATTGATCCACTCATTTCTATTGGTCGACTGACTCACCAACTCCATATTAATGTCGAAGGGGCCGAAAGACTGGCACTCAGGGCAGGACCCTGGCTTCACTTCCTGGTTCTGGGACTGGAAGAAGGGCCCCAGGATGAAGTTACACTTGTTACAGTTGTACTTGACCATGCCCAGCTGAGGCAGAACACCTGTACAGCAGGTCACCACTCCACTGGTACGGATCAACTGGTTCAGGTGGAGTTGTCTGGAGAGGAGAAAATTAGCATGTTATTGTAAAAGCAATCATATTAATCCTGTGATGCAAGAGGCTCAGTATCAGCCTGGGTGCATGGGAGTTCCCTCAACTCTACTGCAATGTTGTTGTAGCTCTGTGATAACTGTAGAGGAGACTAGCCTCTCGCTCTGTTGTTATTGCAAAAGTTGGCCTGATCTAATGCTACATTTGTATCGCGGAGTCTACTTTTAAATCATGGAAGACATGTGATCAGTATTTACCGGAGGGATCTCAGCTCCTCGACGAGGGGCAGGTTGCAGATCCTGACGTGGATCTCGTGAGCGATGCGGTCGTATTTTGGGTACATGGCCAGGACTACCTCCTTGGCTGCCTCGTCAAATATCTTCAGCATCTCAGTAGGCGCCTCCGGCAGGAAGTAGGCCAGGACATGCTCCCTGGCTGCTAGGTCCTCGTAGTTCACCACCAGACTCTCCTTGTTCTCTGGACGGGGTTGGTTTAAATACATCAGTAATAATCTTTCTTCAAGACCGTGAACCTTTAGACACAGTCAAGGTCAACCCATTTCAAAGATCAGTTCAAGTAAAGCCAGGAGCAGAATCCCTAATGTTGTACTTCATATAGTTTGTTCTCTATCCTCTTTTTAAATAGTGAGCCAATGTGGTTTTCAGCACTTCCCTGACTGATCAAAACTAGTTCTCGGGCCTCCCGGGTGGCGCAGTGGTCTAATGCACTGCATCGCAGCTGTGCCACCAGAGACTCTGAGTTCGAGCCCAGGCTCTGTCGCAGCCGGGAGGCCCATGGGGCGGCGCACAATTGGCCCAGCGTCGTCCGGGTTAGGGATATCCTTGTCTCATCGTGCACTAGCGACTCCTGTGGCGGGCCGGGCGCAGTGCACGGTGTTTCCTCCGACACATTGGTGCGGCTGGCTTCCGGGTTGGATGCGTGCTGTGTTAAGCAGTGCGGCTTGGTCGACCTTCGCCTCTCCTGAGTTCATATGGGAGTTGTAGCGATGAGACAGTAACTACTAACAATTGGATACCACGAAAAAGGGGGTAAAAAATGATTTACAAAAAAAAAATCAATATAAAAATAAAATACGTATTATGATATGGTATAGTGAGGTCCCTGGCAATTCCCAGCCCTAGTATAGATAGTGAAAATTACCAATCACCTTGTGACTCTGCAGTCCAACTTCAGAACAGACCTAACAAAACTCCTGATACAAATACACTACATGCGGACACCTGCTCGTCGAACATCTCATTCCGAAATCATGGGCATTAATATGGAGTTGGTCCCCCCTTTGCTTTCGAGAAACCATTTTTTGTATGGACCTCACTTTGTGCACGGGGGCATTGTTATGCTGAAACAGGAAAGGGCCTTCCTCAAACTGTAGCCACGAAGTTGGAAACACAGAATCGTCTAGAATGCCGTTGTATTTCCCTTCACTGGAACTAAGGGGCCTAGCCCGAACCATAAAAAAATAAATAAACAAGACCCAGACCATTATTCCTCCTCCACCAAACTTTACAGTTGGCACTACGCAGTCGGGCAGGTGGCGTTCTCCTTGCATCCACCAAACCCAGATTTGTCCGTCAGACTGCTAGATGGTGAAGTGTGATTCATCACTCCAGTGAACGCATTTCCTCTGCTCCAGAGTCCAATGGAAGCGAGATTTACACCACTCCAGTCGACGCTTGGCATTGCACATGGTGATCTTAGGCTTGTGTGCAGCTGCTCGGCCATGGAAACCCATTTCATGACACCCCTGACAAACCTTTCATGTGCTGATGTTGTGTCCAGAGGCAGTTTGGAACTCAGTAGTGAGTGTTGCAAGCAAGGATAGACACATTTTACACACCTCAGCACTCCCGTTCTGTGAGATTGTGTGGCCTACCACTTAGCGGCTGAGCCGTTGTTGCTCCTAGACATTTCCACTTCACAATAACACTTACAGTTGACCGGGGCAGCTCTAGCAGGGAAGCGATTTGACTGACTTGTTGGAAAGGTGGCATCCTATGACGGTGCCACCTTGAAAGTCACTGAGCTCTTCAGTAAGGCCATTCTACTGCCAATGTTTGTCTATGGAGATTGCATGGCTGTGTGCTCGATTTTATAAACCTGTCAGCAACGGGTGTGGCTGAAATAGCCGATTCAACTAATTTGAAGGGGTGTCCACATATTTTTGTATATATAGAGTACCTTTGCACATGTCGCTGATCTTCTCCTTGAAGACATTGTGGCCGTTCTCATCTACGTGGGTGCGCAGGAAGTTCTTGAAGCGGTGGTAGATCTCCAGACGTGGCGCGGCCATGACCACCCACTCCCTGACAGAGTGGCCCTGCAAGCAATCCATCCATCCATCAATACATCCATCAACCAATCAACCGTTTGTTTAGCACATGTTGTACAAGGTAAAAATACAATGCCCTTCACAGAAAAATAAATAAATAATATGAATGAATATGATAAATATTTTATTACCTTCATGTCCTCCAGGTTCTCGATGCTCTCGATCATTTCCTCGTCGTCCGCCCCGGTGCCCTCTGCAGCCCGCTCCGCTAGGCGACGCCTCCGGGCCGGGCGCTCTTCATCCTCATCCTCACTGTCTGTTAGAAGGAAGAGGAAGGTGATGAGGAGTTTCTTAAACTGACCATTGTGTGTCGTTTCAATCCCACTATGTAAGAGTAGAACAATTAATCTTATGGTCAGAAAATATTTAAACAGACTATGACAAAGAACTTCTCACCATACAGTAGTCCTCTCCTCAGCCTGCCTCCCTGCTCCCTGTCTCTCCTCCTCATGGCGTCCTCAGCAGCAGCCCTGGCTCCAGGAGACAGCTCCGATAGCTCCTCATCAAGATCCAGACCCTCCACCTCATACCTGTCCAGCTCAGGAATGGCTCGGTAGTCTCTGCATGGGGAGGGATGGGAAGAATGGATAAGCAAATCATATTGTATTATATACCTATATCATTTGTGGTATAAGTGCTTAGTAAACATGCTAGAACCTGAAAACACTACATGTAAAGCACAACAGTACAAGACTACAGGGTCTGAACACCTCCCTCCCTTTCTCTCTCTCCTCCCTTGTTCACCTCTCCATTGCATCTCCAATCAGTTCCTCCCCATCTCCCTCCTCCTCAGGCAGAGTTCCTTCACCCAGGAGCCCCTCAGACTCATCCTCGAAGGGGGGCAAGTCTCTCCCGGGGCTGGAGGTCAGTTCCCCCCGCCTGGAGCCTCTGCTGGGGCTGGTTGCCATGTGATATGACTCAGATGAATCCTGACAACGGGAAAAGACAAAGCAGTCAAAATCAGCTGTATTTTGCATTGATACATTTGCTACAGACGTTACATTTCATATATTACAGAGTCCATCTATTGTCTCAACACACATAGTTTAGTGCTAGCTAGCATGCTAGCTGAGATTAATATACCTATTCCTTAAACATGGTGAACAAAGGCTCAAACTGTGGAAAGCAGTTTACTAGCCAGCTAGCTAACGTTAACTCGGTAACAGTCATTTACTGCTGCATTTAAAATGAGTCATTTAGCAGCTAACTTTCATAGTGACAATGATGTGCCTAGTTATGATGGCTGACAAACTGGCGAACTGTTGCTAGCTAGATAATAGAAGCCACGCAGATCAAATGTTTTGTGTAATTTAGTTAGTTAACTACATGGCAATGAACACGCTAATTTACCTATATAATATAAACGTTTAACTACAGATTTTAGATCAGTTTGATGTCTGACTAGCTAGCGAACTAATAAAGATGGATAATCACGGATGTAACGTTAACCAGAACATGATTTGTCTGTCACAGACAACGTGAGTCGATTCCTGACAGTTTCTCAACTTTGACTGGCGAGCAAAAGACACCACGAACAACAGAACTCCTCAGATAATTCATCAAGGAACATAAACAACTTTCAATGTAATGGGCTTTATTGGCATGGGAAACATGTTCACATTGCCAGAGCAAGTGGAATACATAAACGTGAAATAAACAATTAACTATCTGTCAAATAAGAAATATGTTGAAACATATAAAGTGAATATATTGCCGAGTTTGATGATAATCACTCACCGCCATTATTCCGTGCTTGCTCGTCTCTACTGCTGCCACGCAAATGGTTTTTTTTTTTTACCACTTACTTTTCCCGCCAAATCTTCACGTGATATACAAAGCGCGCGAAATATCATGAATATGTGATAATGGAACCAAAGAGCAGCATTATGATTGGTCAGAGCATAAAGAGTACTCTGTGATAGGTCAATCTAATGTAAGGCAGGATTCTTTGGATGCACTCGATTTGTTTCACTCAGAAAGCCGGGTAGCTGATTATCAGTTTTACTGAAGACATGACAAACAGAATTGTGCCGTGTTCTCACATATTGACCATCTTTTCTTTGTGAAATACACATGATATATTACGCTCATTTTTACAGGAATAATACATTATTTTTGCACTAATGTTTAGAACCATTTACATTAAAAAGATGACAAAATATTTGACAATGTATTACATTTTAATAGACAGTGCTCTAATTCAAATATTTTACAATGTATTACATTTGCTTTTTATCTAGATACAGCACTCAAATTATTTTAGCTTCACACTCAATATATACAGTATTGATTTAACATCAGTGCATGGTTCATTTTGCCTGTAGTAAAAACAAACAGCAATCACAATATTAATTTGTAATTATTTCTTTGTAAATCAAGATGGACCCTGTAAGATTAATATCACTCTTACAGTACATAACATTAGTTAAACACCTCTAAAGAGGATATACAGTGCAGGAACAGTGACAGCAAGTGCACCATAAGCCAGAACAGTGTTGTACATGGTAGTCTGGCTTATTGAGGCCTCAAGTCTTTTCTCTGTCTGGTCAAGACCTTGCATGACACTCTTAGTGTCGCAAACAAACGTCTGGGAATCTTGCTGACTTATAACTACTGACGGCTTTTCTTCCCTATGATAAGTCTCAATCAAGTTTTGAACAGCCAGAAGTTCTGATTCCACCTTCCCAACACTCTGTTCAAGCTGACCTAACTGTGGCTGGATGCCTTCTATAAGACTCTGTGCTTTCTGACTATAGAACAATATCTCTTTCAGAACTGCCTCGGAGGCACTCGGAGAAGGCTGGGGTGGAACCACGATGGGTTCCGGAACCCGAACAGCCACTGGCTTCTTCACATCCTTCTCAGCTACCAGCTGAGCTGCTCTATGCTGAAGTGTAACCCTCAGGGTTTCTATTAGGCCTCTCAGCTCCTGTTGTTGAGACTTATGCATACCGGCCTGGACTTTTATAGCCTCCTGTAGACTAACAGGTCCTTTCTGAGCCTCCAGTAGTAAGGTCTTCAGCTCCTGTAGGCGTACTCTGTTGATATAGGTTGACCCCATGACCCCTATCAAAGCTCCGAGCACTGAGCCTATCACAGACCAGTTCTTTGTGCGCTCCGCCCGAGTCCGCTCTTTTTCGTGGCTCTCACGCACACCAGCTGAGAATAAGGCAAACTTCTCTCGTTCTGCACCCTCTGCATTCTCATAGGCTGTCCGCAGGCGACGCTCCTCCTACAAAATGGTGAGAATGCCTTATTTCTTTAATAAAAATGTATACAACAACTAAAGTCGGCAATGTGAGTCTCCTCAACTCAAGCACAACAAACTGCTTTGCAGCTGACACTGTGTGAGTGCGCGTATTTTTATGGGATTGGGCAATGTGACAGCAAAAAGATACATTCATATTCAACAATGGATTGTACATCTGATTATGTCTCTTGACAGTATTACCTGCAGCAGCTTGTGCTCCAGTGTGGCCAGCTCCAGGTAGTGGGCCTCCTCTCGTGAGACCCGATCCAGTCGGTCTCTCACCTCCTTCAGCCTGACCTGTAGGGCCTCCAGGCTGCAATGGGCCTCGCGCACCATGCCTCTGGCCACCATGAAGGCCCTCTCTGCCTAAATATACAGATGATTAGAAATTTAGGGAAAGTATATGATCTGACTGGAAAAACCTCTGAGGCCTTAGTTATAGGCTATGGGTCTTGAGCTGTTCAGATTACAAGTTTAGGAAGCTGTGCGAGGAATAGAAACGGGAGTTTCCCTGACCACTTGACCTGAGCAGGAAGAACTCTGGGCACTAGTTATAGGTCTCCAGACAACATCTATACACAGGACCCAGAGTTTCCCCCCTTGTAAGGTCATGTGGTCAGGAAAAACTAAGCCTCAAGTGATGAAATAGCGAGATAGAGAAACATACCACAACCTTCAGTTTCCTGACTTGGACTTACCTCTGTGACTTGAGACTGAGCATCTCGGACTTCATTCAGGCCGACAAACTCCTCGTACCTCTCCCACCAGTAGTTAACTGTGTTTGACGCAGTGCTCACAGACTTCTGTCCCCACTGCTTCCCCAAGTCAGTCAGATTCTGTATTGTAGCCACAGCACGCTCTTGAATAGGAACAACAGGTTTGTCTGCTCCGTCATCTTTTGGAGATGGTGGCGGTTGTTGTTGTGTGCTGTAGGCCCTGCTGAAAGACACTGTCCCTCTAACCGTGCCAGTGATGTGGAAACGGTAGAGACATGATGTCCCATGGCACCATGGTATGAGCTGTTTACCTCTGTACCTCATTGAGAAACCAGTGGGTTATATTCACTATGATGCTAAAGCACAAGACATTGGAGCTGCCACCTGTGTACAAATAACATTTTTTTTTTAAAATAATAATAAACAAGACAGTACAGTACAGTCAAAGCCTGTTGATGTTAGAGGTATCAATGAATGTTTATCAATGTTTTATAATGTTTCGACGTAGCTATCAAAAATGATTGAATAACTCTAGTTAGTAACGTTACAGTCTTAGTTACTGTACTTGTATCTCCCTGGCATTTCCTGTATCACCTCTGCTTCAAATATGCTGGGCTATCTGGAGGATAATATCTACATTTCTGCAACACTGCAGAAGCTCGGTTGACCTCTACAATGCTGGTGTTAATGGTTTCATTGAAAATCTATGGCCATTTTGGAAGTCATCCATGATGCAGTGGCTTAGACGCCCAATACATTACCATAGATAGCGGCCTAGCTAGCGTAGCTACCTAGCTAGCTAGCAGCTGACAGTTTTTAAACTTGCTTTAGGCAACCCAGGGCTAAATACACATCATGTTCTAGTCCTGGCTATTTTTCTCTGATTTGTTTTTTTTGTACCTAATAAGAATAATCACGTACCGGTTGTCTTCAAGTACTGAGCAAATTATCAGCTGGCTACAAAACGTACATAGTAATTTTATCATAAAATGTTTATGATCAGGCACATCACAAATATTCTGCATCCGGTTTAGAGTGGAAGTAAGGTCCTAACAGCGCGGATTAGAAACAAAGATTGTCTAATATATTGTCAAGATAGTCAAGTGACCGCTCTAACAATGAAAATACGCGTTCTCAAATATGTAAGAAAAGATTATGGATTATGGACAAGATACACGTCTCTGCCCTAACAGTGGTAGTCGTTGTCCACAAAACGTCTGTCTAGCTCCCGCCTATCCTTTCTTTGGATTAGTGGCTACATCTAATTTTTGTCATATTTTTTTGAATATTTGATGAGGGTTGTTGACGTCAACAGCCTGTATTTGATGAAGAGAGACGCTATATTTTTTATTTAACTAGGCAAGTCAGTTAAGAACAAATTCTAATTTACAATGACAGCCTACACCAGCCAAACCCTAACGATGCTGGGATAATTATGCGCCGCCCCCTATGGGACTCCCAATCACAGCCGGTTGTGATACAGCTTGGAATCGAACCAGGGTCTGTAGTGACACCTCCAGCACTGAGATGCAGTGCCTTAGACTGCTGCGCCACTCGGGAGCCCTAGTTTATGAATATGCATAGCAATCTCGAGACAACTCCAATATAAAGTGTTTTTTCTCAAAGTTTCCGGAATGTTACGTGTCCTATTTATATCAGTACAGTCATAACAACTTAAGCATTATGAAACTTCTATTCGATCAATAAACCTCACAGAGCAAATAAGCCATTACATTTTTTGGTTGACCAAATTCGTCACTCTCTCATTGACCTCCGTTTGAAAACCCCATGCTTGGTGAGCGAAACAAACGAAAATAGCCACCTGCTGGAGGGAGACAGATTTTCCACCGAGTTGGTCCTCTTCCTCTATGATATAAAGCATGCAGGAAGAGACCAGATCAGGTGGGACCATTCTAGTCAATGAGAGAGTAAACAAGCATGCGATCAACAGGCCAAAGAGACAGATATAGCTAGGACTCATCCTTGTATCTGTGCCATTATAGTGTCTATGACAGCATGGGCAGCGTCATTGAGGCTATCTCAATTTAAAGCTGTCCATTTTCATTTTATTCATTGGCAGATTGCTCCCAGCTCAGGAATCCCCACCCAGTTAACTCCTTTAAAATGGTGGAAGCCCTCATTGGCAATGTCCACGCTATAATAGGTTATATCCATGATGAGTGGCGCAGCGGTCTAAGACACTGCATCTCAGTGCAAGAGATGTCACTACAGTCCCTGGTTTGAATCCAGGCTGTATCACATCTGGCTGTGATTGGGAGTTCCATAGGGGGGCACACAATTGGCTGGGGTAGGCTGTCATTCTAAATAAGAATTTGTTCTTAACTGACTTGCCTAGTTAAATAAAAAAAATGGTACTCTATTTATCTCTATAGTAACAGTCATAACTCTGATATAAAGAGCGTGTTTGTAAATTCAATCTGGAGTGCCAGAGTGTGTTCTGGGGTTCATAAATTCAGAGCGCTTTGCTCTCGGAGCGTTCAGAGTGCACACTGGATGCTCTGGCCAAGGAGTAGGATTCATGCAAGCGTTCTGACCTCAGTCAAGCACCAAAGCTAACTGGCTAACTTGTTAGCTACTTCCAGACTCAAATGAGAGAACCTCACTGACCATTTTACTCGCCCTAGTAGACCTGGTTAGGCTGTTTTCATGTTATCCAGAGCGTTGGTAACTGTACCTGTGCTGCTGGCAACAATTGAATTACATTTTTTGATGACGTTTACTGACACCGGCCATATTCAATGGTTGTTGAGCGTTTGTAAATTCATCAGTTATTCAGCGCTCTGGCACACTCAGACGAGAGTGCTCTGAAATCGGAGTAGATAGCCAAGAGTGAGAAAAGCTGTCATCAAGGCAAAGGGTGGCTACTTTGAAAAATCTCAAATAGAAAATATATTCAGATTTGTTTAACACTGTTTTGGTTACTACATGATTCCACATGTGTTATTTCATAGTTTTGATGTCTTCACTATTATTCTAAAATGTAGAAAATAGTAAAAACAAAGAAAAACCCTGGAATGAGTAGGTGTGTCTAAACCTTGACTGGTGCTGCATATTGTTTTTTTCGTTGTTTGTGTGGATTTTTGTTCACTATATTTTCCCGATAGTGGAATGACTTTTCTTTAGTGAAGTTTTTCACCCCCGTCCAGTTGATGGCGACAATACACCTGTTTTTTGTGTAGTTCGCCAATAAACCAGAAGAAGAAGAAGAAGAAGAAGGAAGGGCAGCAGCAGCAGCAGCTTATTTTCGTGGACAGACTTTTGGCGGAGTAGAATTTCTCGCTTAGCCTCTTCCTCTCTGTTAGAAAGCAACTGCGAACACGCTAGCTCAATTGTTTTATTTAGATTTTATTGAAACACTCGCAAATATGTCCGGAAGAGAAGGTGAGATTCACATTTACATATTTGACATACACCTCGATATTTATTTTAAGGTGTAAAGTAATAATGACGCTACTAGATAGAAAGTTGGTTAGCAACGACTGTCCAGTCTAGCTCGCTAACAACGTAATGTATGTATCTAGCTAGCTGGAATAGCTGGCGCCTGGCAAGTCTTGCTACTAATTTAGGCTAGAAAGCTGAGTCTTTTTACTGTGATGGCATTCGTATGTACCATATATGCCCATCCATTGCTGATTGCTCAAACCATCGTACTAACTACTCCTAGGTAATACATATATCAAAGTTATGGTTGATGGTTAGCTGTGTAATGTGTGAAACTGTCCCGCATGTCATGATCAGTTTAGCTAACTAGCCTCCTACCTTCTGAACGCTTCTGTGTGTGACGCGCTTATGCGGTATTCATTCATTCATTCATTCATTCATTCATTCATTCATTCACTATACATTGATTCATATCGATTGATTGATTGGGATATGTTCTTGTCTCATAGGTGGTAAAAAGAAGCCCTTAAAAGCTGCCAAGAAAGCGACTAAGGAGATGGATGATGTGAGTTTGTCATTGTTTGCACGATGTTATATGTAGCCTGTATCATTTAATATAAACTTCTAATGAGGGAACACTCAAGTGTTTTTCTAAATGTTGGAATTAAAATGTAGCCTAGTGTATTTCCAATGTAATCCTGATTCCATTTGCTTTATGTCAAATCCAGGATGAAATGGCCTTCAAACAGAAGCAGAAAGAAGACCAGAAAGCCTTGGATGCATTGAAGACGAAAGCAGCAGGAAAGGGACCATTAAGTAACAATGGATTCGTTTTTGTTGACGATCAGAATCTAATCAGGATTCCTATGTTTTTTCTGACTTACTGAACAGCCCAAAGTAATCAAAAGGTGGACTTTCAATTCGCCCAAAATTTACCCAACAACCCATACACTGACTCCACATATGCAGAGTTATTTTCCCTTGCCAATGTTTGTAACTGTTTTATACTGCAGCGGATAACGCCCATTAGCCCAAAGAAAAAGCATTGCAAGTCAACGCTGAGCTGAGGAGAATAGGTCTAGTGATTCTGATGTCGCTAGGTGGCAGTGTTGGCTTTCTGGGTTTTCTTGCCTTGTCATTCAATGTACTCTGCTTGCCACCGCTGTTTTAGTAGTCCCTCTTGTCTACTTGCATTTTCTAGAGAAAGTTAAACATATTTTGCATGGTTTTCTCATTCTCTTGATTTTCCTTTTCTTTCAGCTGGTGGAGGAATCAAGAAGTCTGGAAAGAAGTGATTATACATTAGGAAGACCATGTACTCATTTGTTGTTAAATCGCAGCCCCCTGTCAAATCCAACCCCTGCTAACCCCCCCCCCCCCTTTATTTTTTTCATTTGGGTCCATTGTAGAAAGCGGAAAAACATGTAATGACCTTTTTGAATAATTTCCAATGTGTTCTTGTCAAGAAAGTTCTGAAATAAACTATTGTAACTACTGCAGTACTTTCACTCAATCTATATTGAGATTCTGTCAAACACATCAGTATTAGCTACACTAGACATGCATACAGTACTAATATGACTAGTATTGTGGTAAGTTCAATGTAACTTTTCCCAAGCTTGATCATCTATCTTCAGCACCAGTTTCTCTAAATTCAGCTTCTCTGGTTGGATAAAGGCTTCCTCTCAAGCTCCATCACCTCCTTCACTCCCTCTGTCCATGTACAGGGTTCTATTTCCCAGTCCGCAAACCTGAAAATGAGTGAATCTTATCTACAATTTTTTTTTTTTGGTGCATTTTTCTGCAGTTTTTTTGTGTGTGTGGAGTGATATTTGTAAAGATGTTGCTGTTTTGTTCTGTGTTTAATACCCTGTTTTGACAATTTTCTTTAAGAGGAAAGTTTGGGAGATTCAGAATAAAGATCAATGATGCTGCTTACTCTGTTTTGTTGGTGTTGATCTTTTCAGCTCTACCTCCACAGGGTAATGGTGGCTCACCTTCAGGGCTTAATAAAGCACAGTAGTTACATGTTGAGACATGAGCCAGACGGCTCAACTTTGACATGTACTGTATTTCTATAGACAGGTTGTCACAATGTAGGCTACTAACATGTTCATTTCATCTAGTGCATTTGGAAAGTATTCAAAGCCCTTGATTTTTTTCCCCCCACATTTTGTTACGTTAACCTTATACTAAAATAGACAATGTTTTTCCTCTAACCCATAATAATGAAGCAAAAACTGATTTTAACTTTTTTTGCAAGTGTTACAAATAAACATACCTTATTTACCTAAATATTCAGACCCCTTTGAGACTTGAAATTGAGCTCGGGTGCATCCTGTTTCCATTGATCCTTGGTTTTTCTACAACTTGATTGTCCACCTGTGGTAAATTCAATTGATTGGACATGATTTGGAAAGGCACACCTGTCTATACAAGGTCCCACATTTGACAGTGCATGTCAGAGCAAAAACCAAGCCGTGAGGTCCAAGGAATTGTCCGTAGAGCTCAGAGACAGGATTGTGTCGAGGCACAGATCTGGGGAAGGGTACCAAAAAAATGTCTGCAGCATTGAAGGTCACCAAGAACACAGTGGCCTCCATTCTTAAATGGAAGAAGTTTTGAACCACCAAGACTCTTCCTAGAGCTGGCTGCACGGGCCAAACTGAGCATTTGGGGGAGAAGGGCCTTGGTCAGGGAGGTGACCAAGAACCCGATGGTTACTCTCTGATAGAGCACTAGAGTTCCTCTGTGGAGATGGTTGTACTCTTGGAAGGTTCTCCCATCTCTGCAGCACTCCACCAATCAGGCCTTTATGGTGGAGTGGTCAGACGAAAGCCACTCCTCAGTAAAAAGCACATTGACAGCCCGCTTGGAGTTTGCCAAAAGGCACCTAAAGAACTCTCAGACCATGAGAAAAAATATTCTCTGGTCTGATGAAACCAAGATTTTATAACATCTAGACTAACAGGGGGTTTCCTTTACATAGACACAGAGACAACCATTGCAATTGGATAATAGAACTCACTGGGATGAGCTTGCTTTATGCAGGTTTGTATCGTGTAGGCCTACGCAACTGTAAGTAAAAAGTAACACAGTCAAACTACTGTATGTAATTAGTATTGTGTTTGATTCATTTCAGTTCATCATTTTGGATTGAAAAGGTCAAGGTAGTCTCACCAGCCAGCCCAAGTTTGAATATAGCCTAAAGTAAATGTAATCACATTTTCTCCTAACACAAGTAAATGGGCTACATAACATTACCACTTCATTTACCCTGGCCAGAAGAATAGCTGCAGGAAGTAGTTTGGGAGTGGTGTTGCTACGATTCTTAATGGGGGGAGGGGGATGCTGTGTTGGAGATGTCTATGTTGGGTCCTCTAATACAGGACTGGTAAAGGCCCAGTGCACTACTTTGGTGAAAACATTTAAACAATATTTATTTGAGTGTTTACCAGCATTTGTAACTAGTCTGATAATTATCTGTACAAAACTGTTAATCTGATAATACTTGTGGAATATAAAATGCTTGCTTGATATGTTTTCCAGTTTCTTCAAATACTTTGCAAATGATTTCAAAACGGAAATGGTCTATTTATTCTTTTTTAGTAGACACTCTTACCCAGAGCAATTTACAGTAGTGAGGGCATTCAGGTCCCCTGTATGAATCCTGGAATTTCAAGTGCCCTGCTCTACCAATTGAGCCACATCACATCACATCATCACAAACCACTTGATGTCTCAATGTACTCATTACTGCATTGTGCATTGTTTATCGTCATGGTGATGGAAAGTCTACAGGTATGAACCTAGATGACCAGCCTATGTACAATACAGTAATATACATTTACAAGTGGTTTGAAATGATGGCAAATTAATACTGCACTAAAAGAGGTTGTTTTTACATTTTATTTTATCAAGAAAAATATTTTATTTGATGTGGATGTTTTGTGTCTTGGCCCATAACTTTGCACCTTTTGATGTAAATGTTTGAGGACAGGGTTTTGTTCTTTCTGGATTCCGTTGGAATGACATCACAGAGAAAGTTACAGGGCAACAACTCTTATATATCCAACTATTGAATCCAGCAAGATTCTGTTCTTAATTATACAACTACCTTTTTTGCCAAAGCAGTTATGTTGAGAAAATGTTTCAGCCCCATTACAGACGTCTATATCGGTTTTTATTAATATTTGGTTTTAGTTCAGATTTTTCAAGGGTGCTCAGTACCCCTACTTCCCACAGCTAGGGCAAGAGGGCACAGTGGTACCCCTACTTCCCACAGCTAGGCCAAGAGGGCACAGTGGTACCCCTACTTCCCACAGCTAGGGCAAGAGGGCACAGTGGTACCCCTACTTCCCACAGCTAGGCCAAAAGGGCACAGTGGTACCCCTACTTCCCACAGCTAGGCCAAGAGGGCACAGTGGTACCCCTACTTCCCACAGCTAGGGCAAGAGGGCACAGTGGTACCCCTACTTCCCACAGCTAGGCCAAGAGGGCACAGTGGTACCCCTACTTCCCACAGCTAGGGAAAGAGGACACAGTGGTACCCCTACTTCCCACAGCTAGGGTAAGAGGGCACAGTGGTACCGCTACTTCCCACAGCTAGGGCAAGAGGGCACAGTGGTACCCCTACTTCCCACAGCTAGGCCAAGAGGGCACAGTGGTACCCCTACTTCCCACAACTAGAGTAAGAGGGCACAGTGGTACCCCTACTTCCCACAGCTAGGGAAAGAGGACACAGTGGTACCCCTACTTCCCACAGCTAGGGTAAGAGGGCACAGTGGTACCGCTACTTCCCACAGCTAGGGCAAGAGGGCACAGTGGTACCCCTACTTCCCACAGCTAGGCCAAGAGGGCACAGTGGTACCCCTACTTCCCACAACTAGAGTAAGAGGGCACAGTGGTACCCCTACTTCCCACAGCTAGGGTAAGAGGGCACAGTGGTACCCTTACTTCCCACAGCTAGGGCAAGAGGGCACAGTGGTACCCCTACTTCCCACAGCTAGGGTAAGAGGGCACAGTGGTACCCCTACTTCCCACAGCTAGGGCAAGAGGGCACAGTGGTACCCCTACTTCCCACAGCTAGGGTAAGAGGGCACAGTGGTACCCCTACTTCCCACAGCTAGGGTAAGAGGGCACAGTGGTACCCCTACTTCCCACAGCTAGGGTAAGAGGGCACAGTGGTACCCCTACTTCCCACAGCTAGGGTAAGAGGGCACAGTGGTACCCCTACTTCCCACAGCTAGGGCAAGAGGGCACAGTGGTACCCCTACTTCCCACAGCTAGGGTAAGAGGGCACAGTGGTACCCCTACTTCCCACAGCTAGGGTAAGAGGGCACAGTGGCATTGGCTGTAGGCTGTAGGCTGTGGTTGTTATCAGTAGCCAAGTTGAGCTGACTGAAAAATCATCGCATTTTCTTCCCCTACAGTTTAGGTGTAGGCTGCTGCAACATTTCTGTGAAGAGTTCCCTACTTGTGTCTGTCAGGAGTGATATGTTATCACGTTTGTTAAATACATGCCGGAGGAAAGTGGAGAGCGGCACACGCTTTGCTAGATTACATGCTTTGTGCCGGGCCTGCACAATTTGTGATTTCTGTGAATCTGATTTGCCAAGATACATAACAGAAAGCACAGAACCTGCACCTCTTCGAAATAAAGGACAGATAGGCCTACATTGTGCGACTAGAGTAGTACTCCAGTCCAAGTAACACGACTCGAGTCCACATCTTTGTTATTTGCTCAATGAAATTGCATTTGTATGGATTTTAATTATAGCGCTCAGGTTTCTGCTTACCAGTGTTGAGACATTTTAAAGCAGAGAATGTAAGGCTCCCTGGCGAACAGAGGAGTACTGATTTGCAGAGTGTAGTGTAGCTTTTTATTGGCCCTGTAATGACACCTGTAATGAGTGATACTTATCATGTAGGGCCAGGAGTTTCCCTAGTTGTATATTTTATAGCGTCACATGAGGGAAATCACTTGACTTACTTATTTAATTCCACCAGGAACGTTTCCACTGAAGTGCCTCTCTTGTCCACCACCTCCAGAATCACTATGATGTCATAGCGAGACACAATCTGATAGGACGAATGGAAGGAAAAGGAGAAAACGTTCATTATTTTATCTGTTTATATGTAGGATAACATCCTTGTTTTGAGGATAGTTTGCCAAATGTTTATCTGAGGGAATTATAAGATCACGAATACAATCATATACTGTTGAAGTGGGAAGTTTACATACACCTTAGCCAAATACATTTAAACTCTGTTTTTCACAATTCCTGACATTTAATCCGAGTAGAAATTCCCTGTCTTAGGTCAATTAGGATCACCACTTTATTTTAAGAATGTGAAATGTCAGAATAATAGTTGTGAGTGATTTATTTCAGCTTTTATTTCTTTCATCACATTCCCAGCGGGTCAGAAGTTTACATACACACAATTAGTATTTGGTACCATTGCCTTTACTTGGGTCAAACGTTTTGGGAAGCCTTCCACAAGATTCCCACAATAAGTTGGGTGAATTTTGGCCCATTCCTCCTGACAGAGCTGGTATAACTGAGTCAGGTTTGTAGGCCTCCTTGCTCGCACATGCCTTTTCAGTTTACCCACAAATTTTCAATAGGATTGAAGTCAAGGCTTTGTGATGGCCACTACAATACCTTGACTTTGTTGCCCTTATCCCATTTTTTCCAAAACTTTGGAAGCATGCTTGGGGTCATTGTCCATTTGGAAGACCCATTTGCGACCAAGCTTTAACTTCCTGACTGATGTCTTGAGATGTTGCTTCAATATATCCACGTAATTTTCCTGCCTCATTACGCCATCTATTTTGTGAAGTGCACCAGTCCCTCCTGGAGCAAAGCACCCCCACAACATGATGCTGCCACCCCCGTGCTTCATGGTTGGGATGGTGTTCTTCGGCTTGCAAGCCTCCCCTTTTTCCTCCAAACATAACGATGGTCATTATGGCCAAACAGTTCCATTTTTGTTTCATCAGACCAGAGGACATTTCTCCAAAAAGTACGATCTTTGTCCCTATGTGCAGTTGCAAACAATAGTCTGGCTTTTTTATGGTGGTTTTGGAGCAGTGGCTTCTTCTTTGCTGAGTGGCCTTTCAGGTTAATGTCGATATAGGACTTGTTTTACTGTGGATATAGATACTTTTGTACCTGTTTCCTCCAGCATCTTCACAAGATCCTTTGCTGTTGTTCTGGGATTGATTTGCACTTTTCGCACCAAAGTACGTTCATCTCTAGGAGACAGAACGCGTCTCCTTCCTGAGCGGTATGATGGCTGCGTGGTCCCATGGTGTTTATACTTGCGTACTATTGTTTGTATAGATGAACGTGGTACCTTCAGGTGTTTGGAAATTGCTCCCAAGGATGAACCAGACTTGTGGAGGTCTCCAAATTAAACCAAAACAAGTTTAATAGTCCATGTGTTTATTGCCCTCTGTGTGGGTTTTTATGATAGTGCACAACCAATGTGTATCGTCTGCTTCCAACTCACACTCTCATACACATATAGATCCCCTGAACACAGCTCACTCACCTGAATTCTGATCAGCTGATCACACACCTGTATGTCATTTACACACACTGTTTAGTTCATTCTTTGCACCCCATCATTGTGAGGTATTGTTTGTTTTGATACACATTCTATTCGAAGCTCTGTTTATTTCCATATTATTCCTCCCATGTATCATAGTGTTGGCCATCCTCACTAACGATGCTTTTTGCCTGTTCCCTGCCTGTACTTTTGCCTGTCAGATTTCCTGTCATCAACCTTTTGCCTGATCTCCCGGACTACGTTATTAGCCTTTTCCCTGCCTGTACTGTTACCTTTTTGGAGTCCCTGTGTATGACCTTTCTGCCTGCCCCTGGACCTGGGACCCAGCTACCTGCTTCCTCCTGTGGTCCTTTACTAATAAATACCTGCTGCGCTCTGCGCTTGAAACCAGCTCTCTGTCTCCCATCATATTCATTACACAATACCTCATAAATGGCTCAACACAAGAAAAACATGCGTCAGGACATGCATTAGGATATACTCAGTACATCTGGCTAGATTCTTGTTAAAATTCCTGATGCAAAGGTAGTGTTTCTATTGGCATGGTCACATGATGAAACTATTTTAGTGAAAGGGTTGGAAAGCATGTCTCTGAGTACACTTATTTAGAACCCTTAAAAAAGGGTTCTTCGGTTTGACCCTGTAGAACCCTTTATGGTTCCAGAACCTTTTCACCAAACAAAGAACCCTTTTAGAGACCTTTATTCTGTAGAGAAGGTCCCTGTAAATAAAACTCTTTCTAAGAGTGCAGTCATGCACCTTGTTCAGTGGCCCTGTGAGATCTATAACAACCCTCCATTATCTTCAATGGCAGAAGATCTCCTCATGGTGTGAAAAAACAGGACTATTTCAGCGCTACACGTGAATCTGCTAGAGAACATAATAGTAGTTTACAAACTATGTAATATGACGGTCATTACATTGTACATTTAATACTGAAAATCTAATTTGTACTAGAGTCTCCTTCAAAAAATGAATTATTTATATCAAGGGATTAAGCTAAAAATGTCCTTTCATTGTGTTAGGTTAAAGGTCCTCTGTTTGATATCCAGAGTACTTGTCATATCAGCGGTCACTCCTGGTTGGGTGGAGGTGAAACCAGTTGATCAAGGTAGGATGGAGCTGGATAAACTGGATCTGAGGATTTCAAATTCAAATGCTTCAAGATGAGTTGATCTGCTGACAACAGAATGGAGGGCTATTTCCCTATGGAACACGTTGCAACATCGCAGCTCCACAGTCTGTGGTTGCAACTCTAATACAGTAATACAACTGTGAGCCAGCAGTTGTACCACTATTTAAATGTATCCTTTATTTAACCAGGAAGTGCTGTTAGATGAGAATGTATTTCTGAGGGAGACCTGGCCAAAGCAGCATTTCCATACAGTTCTTTCAACAAAGTTTTCAGAGGTGTAGGCTTAGTCACTCCAGATGTGTAATTCCTCACCAGATGTGAAATTCCTAGTTGTGAGGAATTCCACCAAGCAGGACAGATAAAAAAATGCATGAAGTCACTTTAGTCCTACAGTGACTCAACCTACGGACTAGGAGTAGGTTACTGTAGCAACAGCGTGTGACTGATTCTAACTTCCGTTGTGCAATAAACAGGGTTTCTTCTCACAGAACAGTAGTTCTGGATGACTGGCTGGAACAGAATTATGAATTCAATGTCATGTAGGTAGCATGCAAAAACAATCCAGCATATTTCAGGCAAATTAAACCACTAGAGTTGTAAAAGGATGTAACATGATCTCTGTTGACAAGCTCCAACATGCTCAGACATTACCTGTGGTATATTGTGTGGGAAGGGGCTTACAAGAATGTTCTATCTGGTTTCTTTCACTGACAAACTTGCAAAAACAAATTAGATATTTTACCATCAGTTCAAATACCTCCAAACCCTAATTGCACCATAATAACAGAAGGCTTAGAACAGTGTGCATTTGTATTGTAGCCTTGGACAAGATCACCTGATTCAACTTGTCAACTAATCATCAAGCCCTCGATGAATTAAATCAGCTATGTTTGTCCTGGGCTACAACATAAAGGTGTGCTGTTGGGGGAACTGGAAGACTGGAGTTTGTAAAAACCTGCTTAGAGAGGATTATCTCTGTAGAATTGGCTACATTTCCAACATTTCACAATTCCTCTAGTCTTTTTTAGCAAATCATAACGATAATCAAGAAAATCATTGAAAACATTGCAAGTATTTCAAATAGTTTGTGCTGGAGTCTGCATACAAATGAAGGAATACCTAATATATGTAAATTCCAGTTTGACTTCACTTACCTGAAGGGATGATTTACGATGTTGTGGTGTAGTACAAAATGTGGTATCTTCTTTATCAATAAACAACTGTAACTTTCCGGGGCTTGACCTTCTTATAGAGATCATCTATTAGAATGATCTATGAATCCTTGCTCTCCTGCTCCTGACTCCTGCACCTCCCTCTTCTTAGGAGGCACCTAACAATGGCTATATAGAGGGAGTAGAAAATAACATGGCTATATAGAGGGACTAGAAAATAACATGGCTATATAGAGGGAGTAGAAAATAACATGGCTATATAGAGAGAGTAGAAAATAACATGGCTATATAGAGGGAGTACCAGTACCAAGTCGATGTGCAGGGGTACGAGGTAATTGAGGTAGATACAGTACTAGTCAAAAGTTTGGACACACCTACTCATAGAGATTCGACCATGAATACTTGATTCACACAGTCTCCTCTGAACAGGTGATGTTGAGATGTGTCTGTTACTGAAACTCTGCGAAGCATTTATTTGGGCTGCCATTTGGTAACTCTAATGAACTTATCCTCTGCAGCAGAGGTAACTCTGGGTCTTCCTTTCCTGTGGCGGTCCTCATGAGAGACAGTTTCTTCATAGCGTTTCATAGCACTTGAAGAAACGTTCAAAGATCTTGCATTTTTCCGGAGTGACTGACATTCATGTGTTAAAGTAATGATGGTCTGTTGTTTCTCTTTGCTTATTTGAGCTGTTTTTGCCATAATATGGACTTGGACTTTTACCAAATAGGGCTATCTTCTGTATACCACCCCTACCTTGTCACAAGACAACTGATTGGCTGAAACACATTAAGAAGGAAAGAAATTCCACAAATTAACATTTAACAAGGCACACCTGTTAATTGAAATGCATTCCAGGTGACTACCTCATGTAGCTGGTTGAGAGAATGCCAAGGGTGTGCAAAGCTGTGATCAAGGCAAAGAGTGGTTACTTTCAAGAATCTCTAATATAAAATATATTTTGATTTGTTTAACACTTCTTTGGTTACTACATGATTCCATGTGTTATTTCAGTTGTGATGTCTTCACTATTATTCTACAATGTAGAAAATAGTAAAAATAAAGAAAAACCCTTGAATGAGTAGGTGTGTCCAAACATTTGACTGGTACTGTATTTAGCATGGTTTTATCAATGTCTAGATTTTTCCCTTTTGTTCAGCTGGTGCAGGTGCGGAAATCCCGGGGGGGACACGACCCCCCCATCCTGGGAAAAATATGATTTGTCCCCCCCCAATATATCACTGAAACATAACTATGTAATTTAAATCATATTAATAATACGCAATGAAAGCAATTGTGCTGATTATAGACACTTAATAGCACGTTTTTAAGTTTCAAAAGATTGCGACCCCCCCACCCTTTGCCTCACAATGGTTTGATCCACTGCCAGTTCCTTTGTTGGCAAGGTAACAGAGGGGTCGTGTCTACTGTCTGAAAGGCACTCAATGAACGTAACTGACGTGAGGTTAATCTAGTCAATCGCGCACACACACTAGCTGAATATGCAGTGCTAGCGCGCAAATATTAACTATTAAGCTAGCTAGTACCTATTCCATTTATGTGGCGTCGTCAAAGATGGAATCTTTGCTATCGTCAATTTATTCCAAGATCAGCATGCAGATGATGTAAGTTAGTGCTTCAAAGTCCCTGTGATAAGGTTAGCGATAAACTGAAGTCCAAACTGAACAGAACTACACTCTCTTCTACCATTGTCTTAACCTGTTATGGCTAGGGGGCAGTATTTTCACGGCTGGATGAAAAACGTACCCGATTTAATCTGGTTACTACTCCTGCCCAGTAACTAGAATATGCATATAATTATTGGCTTTGGATAGAAAACACTCCAATGTTTCTAAAACTGTTTGAATGGTGTCTGTGAGTATAACAGAACTCAAATGGCAGGTCAAAACCTGAGAGATTCCTTTACAGGAAGTGGCCTGTTTGACCATTTCTTGAACTTCTTTGCCACCTCTATCTTTTACAAAGGATCTCTGCTCTAACGTGACACTTCCTACGTCTTCCATGGGCGCTCAGAGCCCGGGAAAAACCTGAATGTCGTCATCCCAGCCCCAGGCTGAAACACATTATCGGCTTTCTCAAGTGGCCGATCAAGGGACTGTGGGCTTAGGCGCGTGCCCTGGCCGCCCCCGTCTTTGTGATTTTTCCTCTGTTTGCCGAAAAGGAGATTCCCGGTCGGAATATTATCGCTTTTTTTACGAGATAAATTGCAAAAAAATTGATTTTAAACAGCGGTTGACATGCTTCGAAGTACGGTAATGGAATATTTAGAATTTTTTTGTCACGAATTGCGCCATGCGCACGACCCTGATTTACCATTTCGGATAGTGTCTGGGACGCACGAACAAAACGCCGCTATTCGGATATAACGATGGATTATTTTGGACCAAACCAACATTTGTTATTGATGTAGCAGTCCTGGGAGTGCATTCTGACGAAGACAACAAAAGGTAATCAAACTTTTATAATAGTAAAGCTGATTTTGGTGAAGGCTAAACTTGCCGGGTGTCTAAATAGCTAGCCCGTGATGGCTGGGCTATGTACTTAGAATATTGCAAAATGTGCTTTCACCAAAAAGCAATTTTAAAATCGGACATATCGAGTGCATAGAGGAGTTCTGTATCTATAATTCTTAAAATAATTGTTATGCTTTTTGTGAACGTTTATCGTGAGTAATTTAGTAAATTGTTAGCAAATTCCCCGGAAGTTTGCGGGGGGTATGCTAGTTCTGAACGTCACATGCTAATGTAAAAAGCTGTTTTTTGATATAAATATGAACTTGATTGAACAAAACATGCATGTATTGTATAACATAATGTCCTAGGTGTGTCATCTGATGAAGATCATCAAAGGTTAGTGCTGCATTTAGCAGTCTTCTGGGTTTTTGTGGCATTATATGCTAGCTTGAAAAATGGGTGTCTGATTATTTCTGGCTTGGTACTCTGCTGACATAATCTAATGTTTTGCTTTCGCTGTAAAGCCTTTTTGAAATCGGACAGTGTGGTTAGATAAAGGAGAGTCTTGTCTTTAAAATGCTGTGAAATAGTCATATGTTTGAAAAATTGAAGTTTTTGTATTTTTGAGGAATTTGTAATTCGCGCCACGCCTATCATTGGATATTGGAGCAGGTGTTCCGCTAGCGGAACGTCTAGATGTAAGAGGTTAAATATATTTAATGGTCTCGTTGCAAAAGCTAAATTGTCGCAAGGGAACTTTTATTTATTTATTTTATTTCACCTTTATTTAACCCGGGTAGCAAAGATTATAGCAAACAGCACTGAAACTGAATTGGTGCTCGCTAGCTTTGCAAATTCAGCTATTTGTAACAGTTGTCGTACTGGAGAGAAGACCAAGGCGCAGCGGGAATGTGAATACTCATACTTTTAATAAACTCAAGTAAGGCATCCACAGGAAAAACAATAAACACGACAGCAACAGTCTTGCAGGCACACAAAATGCAGTGCAAAAACAACTACCCACAACCCCAAAGAAAAACACACACTACTATATACGACTCCCAATCAAAGGCAACTCAACACACCTGCCTTCAATTGGGAGTCCTAATCACCAACACAACACTTAAAGAAAATTGTCAAAACGGGGTAAAGACAAAAAAACTAAACAGCGTCATCTTTACAGACAAATCATTCCACACACACATTCACATATCAATCCATACACAGACGCACATATGACCCGACACAGAAAAATAATTGTAGATATAACAAAACAAATCTGATTTTCAAGCTCTGCGACTGGGAAATAGAACCCTGTACATGGACAGGAGGACAGAGGAAGTGAGTGAAGAGGTGATGGATCTGGAGAAGAAGCCTTCTCCAACCGTAGAAGCTGAATTTAGAGATACTGCTGCTGAAGATGCGGATGGTCAAGCTTAGGAAAAGTTACGTTGTGATTAAATCTTACCTCAATACTAGTCATATTAATACTGTATATCATATTTGTATGTCTAGTGTAGCTACTGATCTAAAACTGATGTGTATCTTGACCGAATCTCAAATAAAGATGATGGAGTGAAAATCCTGCAGTAGTTACAATACTTTATTATTTACAAGACCACATTGGAAATTATAATTCAAAAAGGTAATTTCATGTTTTCCTCTTTTTACTATTGATCGAAATGAAAGAAAAAAAACTGAGGGAGAGAGAGGGAGGGGGGTTGGATTTCAAATATATATAGGATATCAAAGTGAAACAGTTCTCTAAAGACACAAGAGACAATAATACAAGAAACAACACTTCTGTAGCTTGTCAACTATGCGTCTGTCTATCCCTGTTCTCTCCTCTCTGCACAGGCCATACAAACGCTTCACACCGCGTGGCCGCTGCCACTCTAACCTGGTGGTCCCAGCGCGCACGACCCACGTGGAGTTCCAGGTCTCCGGCAGCCTCTGGAACTGCCGGTCTGCGGCCAACAAGGCTGAGTTCATCTCAGCCTATGCTACCCTCCAGTCCCTAGACTTCCTGGCGCTGAAGGAAACATGGATTACCACAGATAACACTGCTACTCCTACTGCTCTCTCTTCGTCTGCCCACGTGTTCTCGCATACCCCTAGAGCATCGAGCCAGCGGGGTGGTGGCACTGGAATCCTCATCTCTCCCAAGTGGAGATTCTCTCTTTCTCCCCTGACCCATCTGTCTATCTCCTCATTTGAATTCCATGCTGTCACAGTTAACAGCCCTTTCAAGCTTAACATCCTTATCATTTATCGCCCTCCAGGTTCCCTTGGAGAGTTCATCAATGAGCTTGACGCCTTGATAAGTTCCTTTCCTGAGGATGGCTCACCTCTCACAGTTCTGGGTGACTTTAACCTCCCCACGTCTACCTTTGACTCATTCCTCTCTGCCTCCTTCTTTCCACTCCTCTCCTCTTTTGACCTCACCCTCTCACCTTCCCCCCCTACTCACAAGGCAGGCAATACGCTTGACCTCATCTTTACTAGATGCTGTTCTTCCACTAATCTCATTGCAACTCGCCTCCAAATCTCCGACCACTACCTTGTATCCTTTTCCCTCTTGCTCTCATCCAACACTTCTCACTCTGCCCCTACTCGGATGGTATTGCGCCGTCCCTACCTTTGCTCTCTCTCTCCCGCTACTCTCTCCTCTTCCATCCTATCATCTCTTCCCTCTGCTCAAACCTTCTCCAACCTATCTCCTGATTCTGCCTCCTCAACCCTCCTCTCCTCCCTTTCTGCATCCTTTGATTTACTCTGTCCCCTATCCTCCAGGCCGGCTCGGTCCTCCCCTCCTGCTCCGTGGCTCGACGACTCACTACGAGCTCACAGAACAGGGCTCCGGGCAGCCGAGCGGAAATGGAGGAAAACTCGCCTCCCTGCGGACCTGGCATCCTTTCACTCCCTGCCCCCCTCCACATTCTCCTCTTCTGTCTCTGCTGCTAAAGCCACTTTCTACCACTCTAAATTCCAAGCATCTGCCTCTAACCCTAGGAAGCTCTTTGCTACCTTCTCCTCCCTACTGAATCCTCCTCCCCCTCCCCCCCCTCCTCCCTCTCTGCGGATGACTTCATCAACCATTTTGAAAAGAAGGTTGACGATATCCGATCCTCGTTTGCTAAGTCAAACGACACCGCTGGTCCGTCTCACACTGCCCTACCCTGTGCTTTGACCTCTTTCTCCCCTCTCTCTCCAGATGAAATCTCGCGTCTTGTGACGGCCGGCCGCCCAACAACCTGCCCACTTGACCCTATCCCCTCCTCTCTTCTCCAGACCATTTCCGGAGACCTTCTCCCCTTCCTCACCTCGCTCATCAACTCATCCTTGACCGCTGGCTACGTCCCTTCCGTCTTCAAGAGAGCGAGAGTTGCACCCCTTCTCAAAAAACCTACACTCGATCCCTCCGATGTCAACAACTACAGACCAGTATCCCTTCTTTCTTTTCTCTCCAAAACTCTTGAACGTGCCGTCCTTGGCCAGCTCTCCTGCTATCTCGCTCAGAATTACCTTTTTGATCCTAATCAGTCAGGTTTCAAGACTGGGCATTCAACTGAGACTGCTCTTCTCTGTGTCACGGAGGCTCTCCGCACTGCTAAAGCTAACTCTCTCTCCTCTGCTCTCATCCTTCTAGACCTATCTGCTGCCTTTGATACTGTGAACCATCAGATCCTCCTCTCCACCCTCTCCGAGTTGGGCATCTCCGGCGCGGCCCACGCTTGGATTGCGTCCTACCTGACAGGTCGCTCCTACCAGGTGGCGTGGCGAGAATCTGTCTCCGCACCATGCGCTCTCACCACTGGTGTCCCCCAGGGCTCTGTTCTAGGCCCTCTCCTATTCTCGCTATACACCAAGTCACTTGGCTCTGTCATATCCTCACATGGTCTCTCCTATCATTGCTATGCAGATGACACACAATTAATCTTCTCCTTTCCCCCTTCTGATAACCAGGCGGCGAATCGCATCTCTGCATGTCTGTCAGACATATCAGTGTGGATGACGGATCACCAGCTCAAGCTGAACCTCGGCAAGACGGAGCTGCTCTTCCTCCCGGGGAAGGACTGCCCGTTCCATGATCTCGCCATCACGGTTGACAACTCCCTTGTGTCCTCCTCCCAGAGTGCTAAGAGCCTTGGCGTGATCCTGGACAACACCCTGTTGTTCTCCTCTAACATCAAGGCGGTGACCCGATCCTGTAGGTTCATGCTCTACAACATTCGCAGAGTACGACCCTGCCTCACACAGGAAGCGGCGCAGGTCCTAATCCAGGCACTTGTCATCTCCCATCTGGATTACTGCAACTCGCTGTTGGCTGGGCTCCCTGCCTGTGCCATTAAACCCCTACAACTCATCCAGAATGCCGCAGCCCGTCTGGTGTTCAACCTTCCCAAGTTCTCTCACGTCACCCCGCTCCTCCGCTCTCTCCACTGGCTTCCAGTTGAAGCTCGCATCCGCTACAAGACCATGGTGATTGCCTACGGAGCTGTGAAGGGAACGGCACCTCCATACCTTCAGGCTCTGATCAGGCCCTACACCCAAACAAGGGCACTGCGTTCATCCACCTCTGGCCTGCTGGCTCCTCTACCTCTGAGGAAGCACAGTTCCCGCTCAGCCCAGTCAAAACTGTTCGCTGCTCTGGCACCCCAATGGTGGAACAAGCTCCCTCACGACGCCAGGACAGCGGAGTCAATCACCACCTTCCGGAGACACCTGAAACCCCACCTCTTTAAGGAATACCTAGGATAGGATAAAGTAATCCTTCTAACCCCCCCCCCCCCCCCTCCCCTTAAAATATTTAGATGCACTATTGTAAAGTGGTTGTTCCACTGGATATCATAAGGTGAATGCACCAATTTGTAAGTCGCTCTGGATAAGAGCGTCTGCTAAATGACTTAAATGTAATGTAAATGTAAATTTCACAGGGGGCTGTGATTCAGCAACATATGAGTGCATGGTCTTCAAATGCCAAATACCTTCTTTCCAGACTTCTTGATTGTTCCACCAGCTCAGGGGTGAAAATCTGATATCAACTTTGGAGGGGACAATTACAGGAAATTTTCTCAAGAGCAATTCCTGAGGGGGACACCAAAAGTAGTGCTGTAACACATAGCCTACATTGTAATATGGTAAATGTATATTGAGGAACCAAAGAAATAAGGTGTTTGCCGTACTCCTAACTACCGGTACCCAAAACTACACAAGTAATCACAACAGCAATACCATTGCCTTTAACAAATCTTAGTTCAGTTACCAGTTTAAGTTGAGAGTGGGGGTATCCATGGCATTTTCCAATTATTTTCCTATTTTACAAGTCAAAAAAATTAGAACCTTTCATAATGTTGCCAAACAAAGACTCAAACTTACCTGAGACTCCCTGTCTCTGCCAGTCTGTCCCTGCATATCTGTCCCCAACTCTGCTGTCTGTGTGCCTTCTGTTCCCTGCTCTGCCTAATGACATCATTGTGAAACATTTCCATTAGAATTTCATTTCTTTCTTATGAACATTTTATCAACTAGTCTTTGAGATATTAGGCTACTAGGGTTCTTACTATGCGTTTTGGTGTACTGAAAAATACTCTGATGTCCGTCTCTTATTTTTCTGCCATTTTTTCTACCTGGCTGGCTGGCTGGCTACACACACACACAGTGTGTAGGCTATTTACAGTAGGAGATGGGCTTCTATCATCTTATCTTCTATCATTCTATTTGGGCTTCGATCTAAAAGGTAGCTAGCAAATGTGAAATGGATTAAAATGACAAGAGTTGACAGCTGTATGAGTTCACCATTTACACAACATATGCTGCAACCTTTTGTAATTTTAATAGTTTGTTTCATATTGGCTGGCTTCCAACAATAGTGTCACGTCCTGACCAGCAGAGGGAGCAATTGTATTAGTTTTGGTCAGGACGTGGCAGGTTTTTGTGTGTTAAGTGTTGTGTTGGTGATTAGGACTCCCAATTGAAGGCAGGTGTGTTGAGTTGCCTTTGATTGGGAGTCCTATATAGTAGTGTGTGTTTTTCTTTGGGGTTGTGGGTAGTTGTTTTTGCACTGCGTTTTGTGTGCCTGCAAGACTGTTGCTATCGTGTTTATTGTTTTTCCTGTGGATGCCTTACTTGAGTTTATTAAAAGTATGAGTATTCACATTCCCGCTGCGCCTTGGTCTTCTCTCCAGTACGACAACTGTTACAGAACTACCCACCACAAAAGGACCAAGCAGCGGAAGAGGAAGGAGCCACAGGAGTACAGCGTGATGGACCAATGGACGTGGGAACAAATCCTGGATGGAGAGGGACCACGGACTCAGGCTGGGGATTATCGCCTCCCGCAGTGGGAGATTGAAGTGGCGAGAGCGGAGAGGCGATTCTATGAGGAGAGAGAGCGCAACGAACAGGTGGAGGCAGCCAGAAGAGCGGAGGCAGCAGGAAAAGGGAGCGAACGATATGCTGGAACACGGCTGGCGAGGAAGCCGGAGAGGCATCCCCAATAATTTTTTTTGGGGGGGGCACACGGGTAGTTTGGCCAGGCCAAGGAAGAGCCGTAAGCCAGCTACCCGTGATTACAGGGAGGTGCGTATGAGGTGGAGGGCTCCATGTTTCGCTGAGGTACACACCATCTCGTCTATACGTACGCACAGCTCAGTCCGCTCTGTACCAGCGCCCCGCATGTGCCAGGGCGAGGTGAGCATCGAGCCGGAAGGGGTGATGCCAACCCTGCGCTCAAGACCGCCAGTGCGCCTCTACGGTCTGGTGTTTCCCGCTATATGCACTAGCATGGAGGTGCGTGTCTCAAGGCAGGCACGTCCAGTACCAGCACCACGCATCAGGCGTCTAGTGCGTCAGCCCAGCCTCGCCAGTCAAGAGTCGCCAGAGCTGCCCGCCAGTCAAGAGTCACCAGAGCTGCCCGCCAGTCAAGAGTCGCCAGAGCCGCCTGCCAGTCAAGAGTCGCCAGAGCCGCCCACCAGTCAAGAGTTGCCAGAGCCGCCCGCCAGTCAAGAGTCACCAGAGCCGCCCGCCAGTCAAGAGTCGCCAGAGCCGCCCGCCAGTCAAGAGTCGCCAGAGCCGCCCGCCAGTCAAGAGTCGCCAGAGCCGCCCGCCAGTCAAGAGTCGCCAGAGCCGCCCGACTGCCTGGAGCTGCCAGAGCGGCCCGACTGCCCGGAGCTGCCAGAGCGGCCCGACTGCCCGGGGCTGCCAGAGCGGCCCGACTGCCCGGGGCTGCCAGAGCGGCCCGACTGCCCGGGGCTGCCAGAGCGGCCTGACTGCCCGGGGCTGCCAGAGGGGCCCGACTGCCCGGAGCTGCCAGAGCGGCCCGACTGCCCGGATCAGTTAGAGCGGCTCGACTGCCCGGAGCTGCCAGAGTGGCCTGCCTGCCCGGATCTGCCAGGGTGTCCCGCCTTTCCTCCGGCCCAGCCTGAGTGGCCCGCCTTTCCTCCGGCCCAGCCCGAGTGGCCCGCCTGTCCTCCGGCCCAGCCCGAGTGGCCCGCCTGTCCTCCGGCCCAGCCCGAGTGTCCCGCCTGCCCGGATCTGCCAGAGTGGCCCGCCTGCCCGGATCTGCCAGGGTGCCCCACCTGTCCTCCGGCCCAGCCCGAGTGGCCCTCCTGTCCTCCGGCCTAGCCCGAGTGGCCCGCCTGTCCTCCGCCCAGCCCGAGTGGCCCGCCTGTCCTCCGGACCAGCCCGAGTGGCCCGCCTGTCCTCCGGCCCAGCCCGAGTGGCCCGCCTGTCCTCCGGCCTAGCCGAGTGGCCCGCCTGCCCGGATCTGCCAGAGTGGCCCGCCTGCCCGGATCTGCCAGGGTGCCCCACCTGTCCTCCGGCCCTGCCCGAGTGGCCCTGCTGTCCTCCGGCCCAGCCCGAGTGGCCCGCCTGTCCTCCGGCCCAGCCCGAGTGGCCCGCCTGTCCTCCGGCCCAGCCCGAGTGGCCCGCCTGTCCTCCGGCCCAGCCCGAGTGGCCCGCCTGTCCTCCGGCCCAGCCCGAGTGGCCCGCCTGTCCTCCGGCCCAGCCCGAGTGGCCCGCCTGTCCTCCGGTCCAGCCAGAGTGGTCCGTCTGCCAGGGTCAGCACGAGTGGCCCGTCTGCCCGGCGCAGCTATCGGCGCCACCGAAGTGGGCGACGCCGAAGGTGGAGCGAGGTCCACGTCCCGCACCTGAGCCACCTCCACGATAGGTGGGTTGGGGAGGGAGGGTGTTGCACAGTGCCGTCGTTGACGGCAGCCACCCTCCCTTCCCTCCCTTATTGTTTAGGGGTTATTGTTTATGGGTTTTGTTGGGGTATTGGGGATTTTTTTGTGTGGTTTTTTTTGTAAGGTGCATTCCGGGGTCTGCACCTTGAGGGGGGGGGGGGGGGGGTACTGTCACGTTTTGGTCAGGACGTTGCAGGTTTTTGTGTGTTAACCTCTATGGGCTAGGTGGGACGCAAGCGTCCCACCCGTGGTGCACTCCATCAACAGCAGGTGCATTTCAAGAGCGGCAAATTTGAATCCAAATAAATGTCAAAATTCAAATTTTTCAAACATACAACTATTTTACACCCTTTGAAAGATAAACATCTCCTTAATCTAACCACGTTTTACGATTTCAAAAAGGTTTTACGGCGAAAGCATAAATTTAGAGTATGTTAGGACAGTACATTTACAAGTGTTGTGTGTAATGTTTTGTCAATTCAAAGACAGGGTCACCAAAACCATAAAACCAGCTAAAATGATGCACTAACCTTTTACAATCTCCATCAGATGACACTCCTAGGACATTATGTTAGACAATGCATGCATTTTTAGTTCTAGCAAGTTCATATTTATATCCAAAAACAGCGTTTTACTATGGCATTGATGTTGAGGAAATCGTTTCCCTCCAATAACCGGCAGTCAAGTCAGCACCACAAATTAAATAATTAAAATTAGAAAACATTGGTAAAATATTATATTGTCATTTAAAGAATTATAGATTTACATCTCTTGAACGCAATCAACTTGCCAGATTTAAAAATAACCTTACTGGGAAATCACACTTTGCAATAATCTGAGCACTGCGCCCAGAAAAATACGCGTTGCGATACAGACTAGCCGTCATGTTGGGGAGATCTAAAATCGAAAATACTATGTAAATAATCCATTACCTTTGATTCTCTTCATCAGATGTCACTTCCAGGTATCACAGGTCCATAACGAATGTAGTTTTGTTCAAAAAAGCTCATCATTTATGTCCAAAAATCTCCGTCTTGTTAGCACATGATCTAAGCCCGCCGGACTTCACTTCATGAACGAGGGGAAAAAATATATTTACGTTCGTTCAAACATGTCAAACGTTGTATAGCATAAATCATTAGGGCCTTTTTTAACCAGAACATGAATAATATACAAGGCATTCTCTTTTATAACGTATTGGAACGAGGGTACCCAACATGAACTCGCGCGCCAGGTGTCTAATGGGCCATCATCGTTCCATGGCTCTTGTTCGGTCAGATCTCCCTCCAGAAGACTCAAAACACTTTGTAAAGGCTGGTGACATCTAGTGGAAGCAATAGGAAGTGCCAAAATATTCCTCAGCCCCTGTGTTTTTCAATGGCATAGGTTTAAAGGTAATACAACACATCAGGTATCCACTTCCTGTCAGAAAATGTCTCAGGGTTTTGCCTGCCAAATGAGTTCTGTTATACTCACAGACACCATTCAAACAGTTTAAGAAACTTTAGGGTGTTTTCTATCCATATATAATAAGTATATGCATATTCTAGTTACTGGGTAGGATTAGTAACCAGATTAAATCGGGTACATTTTTTTATCCAGCCGTGCAAATACTGCCCCCTAGCCCTAACAGGTTAAGTGTTGTGTTGGTGATTAGGACTCCCAATTGAAGGCAGGTGTGTTGAGTTGCCTTTGATTGGGAGTCGTATATAGTAGTGTGTGTTTTTCTTTGGGGTTGTGGGTAGTTGTTTTTGCACTGCATTTTGTGTGCCTGCAAGACTGTTGCTGTCGTGTTTATTGTTTTTCCTGTGGATGCCTTACTTGAGTTTATTAAAAGTATGAGTATTCACATTCCCGCTGCGCCTTGGTCTTCTCTCCAGTACGACAACTGTTACAAATAGCTGAATTTGCAAAGCTAGCGAGCACCAATTCAGTTTCAGTGCTGTTTGCTATAATCTTTGCTACCCGGGTTAAATAAAGGTGAAATAAAATAAATAAATAAAAGTTCCCTTGCGACAATTTAGCTTTTGCAACGAGACCATTAAATATATTTAACCTCTTACATCAAGACGTTCCGCTAGCGGAACACCTGCTCCAATATCCAATGATAGGCGTGGCGCGAATTACAAATTCCTCAAAAATACAAAAACTTCAATTTTTCAAACATATTACTATTTCACAGCATTTTAAAGACAAGACTCTCCTTTATCTAACCACACTGTCCGATTTCAAAAAGGCTTTACAGCGAAAGCAAAACATTAGATTATGTCAGCAGAGTACCAAGCCAGAAATAATCAGACACCCATTTTTCAAGCTAGCATATAATGTCACAAAAACCCAGAAGACAGCTAAATGCAGCACTAACCTTTGATGATCTTCATCAGATGACACACCTAGGACATTATGTTATACAATACATGCATGTTTTGTTCAATCAAGTTCATATTTATATCAAAAAACAGTTTTTTACATTAGCATGTGACGTTCAGAACTAGCATACCCCCCGCAAACTTCCGGGGAATTTGCTAACAATTTACTAAATTACTCACGATAAACGTTCACAAAAAGCATAACAATTATTTTAAGAATTATAGATACAGAACTCCTCTATGCACTCGATATGTCCGATTTTAAAATTGCTTTTTGGTGAAAGCACATTTTGCAATATTCTAAGTACATAGCCCAGCCATCACGGGCTAGCTATTTAGACACCCGGCAAGTTTAGCCTTCACCAAAATCAGCTTTACTATTATAAAAGTTTGATTACCTTTTGTTGTCTTCGTCAGAATGCACTCCCAGGACTGCTACTTCAATAACAAATGTTGGTTTGGTCCAAAATAATCCATCGTTATATCCGAATATCGGCGTTTTGTTCGTGCGTCCCAGACACTATCCGAAATGGTAAATCAGGGTCGTGCGCATGGCTCAATTCGTGACAAAAAAATTCTAAATATTCCATTACCGTACTTCGAAGCATGTCAACCGCTGTTTAAAATCAATTTTTTTGCAATTTATCTCGTAAAAAAGCGATAATATTCCGACCGGGAATCTCCTTTTCGGCAAACAGAGGAAAAATCACAAAGACGGGGGCGGCCAGGGCACGCGCCTAAGCCCACAGTCGCTTGATCGGCCACTTGAGAAAGGCGATAATGTGTTTCAGCCTGGGGCTGGGATGACGACATTCAGGTTTTTCCCGGGCTCTGAGCGCCCATGGAAGACGTAGGAAGTGTCACGTTAGAGCAGAGATCCTTTGTAAAAGATAGAGGTGGCAAAGAAGTTCAAGAAATGGTCAAACAGGCCACTTCCTGTAAAGGAATCTCTCAGGTTTTGACCTGCCATTTGAGTTCTGTTATACTCACAGACACCATTCAAACAGTTTTAGAAACATTGGAGTGTTTTCTATCCAAAGCCAATAATTATATGCATATTCTAGTTACTGGGCAGGAGTAGTAACCAGATTAAATCGGGTACGTTTTTCATCCAGCCGTGAAAATACTGCCCCCTAGCCATATCAGGTTAAGACAATGGTAGAAGAGAGTGTAGTTCTGTTCAGTTTGGACTTCATTTTATCGCTAACCTTATCACAGGGACTTTGAAGCACTAACTTACATCATCTGCATACTGATCTTGGAATAAATTGACAATAGCAAAGATTCCATCTTTGACGACGCCACATAAATGGAATAGGTACTAGCTAGCTTAATAGTTAATATTTGCGCGCTAGCTCTGCATATTCAGCTAGTGTGTGTGCGCGATTGACTAGATTAACCTCACGTCAGTTACGTTCATTGAGTGCCTTTCAGACAGTAGACACGACCCCTCTGTTACCTTGCCAACAAAGGAACTGGCAGTGGATCAAACCATTGTGAGGCAAAGGGTGGGGGGGTCGCAATCTTTTGAAACTTAAAAACGCGCTATTAAGTGTCTATAATCAGCACAATTGCTTTCATTGCGTATTATTAATATGATTTAAATTACATAGTTATGTTTCAGTGATATATTGGGGGGGGACAAATCATATTTTTCCCAGGATGGGGGGGTCGTGTCCCCCCCGGGATTTCCGCCCCTGCACCAGCTGAACAAAAGGGAAAAATCTAGACATTGATAAAACCATGCTAAATACAGTACCAGTCAAATGTTTGGACACACCTACTCATTCAAGGGTTTTTCTTTATTTTTACTATTTTCTACATTGTAGAATAATAGTGAAGACATCACAACTGAAATAACACATGGAATCATGTAGTAACCAAAGAAGTGTTAAACAAATCAAAATAAATTTTATATTAGAGATTCTTGAAAGTAACCACTCTTTGCCTTGATCACAGCTTTGCACACCCTTGGCATTCTCTCAACCAGCTACATGAGGTAGTCACCTGGAATGCATTTCAATTAACAGGTGTGCCTTGTTAAATGTTAATTTGTGGAATTTCTTTCCTTCTTAATGTGTTTCAGCCAATCAGTTGTCTTGTGACAAGGTAGGGGTGTTATACAGAAGATAGCCCTATTTGGTAAAAGTCCAAGTCCATATTATGGCAAAAACAGCTCAAATAAGCAAAGAGAAACAACAGACCATCATTACTTTAACACATGAATGTCAGTCACTCCGGAAAAATGCAAGATCTTTGAACGTTTCTTCAAGTGCTATGAAACGCTATGAAGAAACTGTCTCTCATGAGGACCGCCACAGGAAAGGAAGACCCAGAGTTACCTCTGCTGCAGAGGATAAGTTCATTAGAGTTACCAAATGGCAGCCCAAATAAATGCTTCGCAGAGTTTCAGTAACAGACACATCTCAACATCACCTGTTCAGAGGAGACTGTGTGAATCAAGTATTCATGGTCGAATCTCTATGAGTAGGTGTGTCCAAACTTTTGACTAGTACTGTATCTACCTCAATTACCTTGTCCCCCTGCACATCGACTTGGTACTGGTACTCCCTCTATATAGCCATGTTATTTTCTACTCTCTCTATATAGCCATGTTATTTTCTACTCCCTCTATATAGCCATGTTATTTTCTAGTCCCTCTATATAGCCATGTTATTTTCTACTCCCTCTATATAGCCATTGTTAGGTGCCTCCTAAGAAGAGGGAGGTGCAGGAGTCAGGAGCAGGAGAGCAAGGATTCATAGATCATTCTAATAGATGATCTCTATAAGAAGGCCAAGCCCCGGAAAGTTACAGTTGTTTATTGATAAAGAAGATACCACATTTTGTACTACACCACAACATCGTAAATCATCCCTTCAGGTAAGTGAAGTCAAACTGGAATTTACATATATTAGGTATTCCTTCATTTGTATGCAGACTCCAGCACAAACTATTTGAAATACTTGCAATGTTTTCAATGATTTTCTTGATTATCGTTATGATTTGCTAAAAAAGACTAGAGGAATTGTGAAATGTTGGAAATGTAGCCAATTCTACAGAGATAATCCTCTCTAAGCAGGTTTTTACCAACTCCAGTCTTCCAGTTCCCCCAACAGCACACCTTTATGTTGTAGCCCAGGACAAACATAGCTGATTTAATTCATCGAGGGCTTGATGATTAGTTGACAAGTTGAATCAGGTGATCTTGTCCAAGGCTACAATACAAATGCACACTGTTCTAAGCCTTCTGTTATTATGGTGCAATTAGGGTTTGGAGGTATTTGAACTGATGGTAAAATATCTAATTTGTTTTTGCAAGTTTGTCAGTGAAAGAAACCAGATAGAACATTCTTGTAAGCCCCTTCCCACACAATATACCACAGGTAATGTCTGAGCATGTTGGAGCTTGTCAACAGAGATCATGTTACATCCTTTTACAACTCTACTGGTTTAATTTGACTGAAATATGCTGGATTGTTTTTGCATGCTACCTACATGACATTGAATTCATAATTCTGTTCCAGCCAGTCATCCAGAACTACTGTTCTGTGAGAAGAAACCCTGTTTATTGCACAACAAAGAGAAGTTAGAATCAGTCACACGCTGTTGCTACAGTAACCTACTCCTAGTCCGTAGGCTGAGTCACTGTAGGACTAAAGTGACTTCATGCATTTTTTTATCTGTCCTGCTTGGTGGAATTCCTCACAACTAGGAATTTCACATCTGGTGAGGAATTACACATCTGGAGTGACTAAGCCTACACCTCTGAAAACTTTGTTGAAAGAACTGTATGGAAATGCTGCTTTGGCCAGGTCTCCCTCAGAAATACATTCTCATCTAACAGCACTTCCTGGTTAAATAAAGGATACATTTAAATAGTGGTACAACTGCTGGCTCACAGTTGTATTACTGTATTAGAGTTGCAACCACAGACTGTGGAGCTGCGATGTTGCAACGTGTTCCATAGGGAAATAGCCCTCCATTCTGTTGTCAGCAGATCAACTCATCTTGAAGCATTTGAATTTGAAATCCTCAGATCCAGTTTATCCAGCTCCATCCTACCTTGATCAACTGGTTTCACCTCCACCCAACCGTGAGAGACCGTTGATATGACAAGTACTCTTGACCTTTAACCTAACACAATGAAGGGATAGTTTAGCTTAATCCATTGATATAAATACATCTTTTTTTGAAGGAGACTAAGGTCTCTATTTAATTTACAATGTAATGACCTTCATATTACATAGTTTGTAAACTACTATTATGTTCTCTAGCAGATTCACGTGTAGCGCTGAAATAGTCCTGTTTTTTCACACCATGAGGAGATCTTCTGCCATTGAAGATAATGGAGGGTTGTTATAGATCTCACAGGGCCACTGAACAAGGTGCATGACTGCACTCTTAGAAAGAGTTTTATTTACATGGACCTTCTGTACATAATAAAGGTCTCTAAAAGGGTTCTTTGTTTGGTGAAAAGGTTCTGGAACCATAAAGGGTTCTACAGGTCAAACCGAAGAACCCTGTTTAAGGGTTCTAAATAAGTGTACTCAGAGACATGCTTTCCAACCCTTTCACTAAAATAGTTTCATCATGTGACCATGCCAATAGAAACACTACCTTTGCATCAGGAATTTTAACAAGAATCTAGCCAGATGGACTGAGTATATCCTAATGCATGTCCTGACGCATGTTTTTCTTGTGTTGAGCCATTTATGAGGTATTGTGTAATGAATATGATGGGAGACAGAGAGCTGGTTTCAAGCGCAGAGCGCAGCAGGTATTTATTAGTAAAGGACCACAGGAGGAAGCAGGTAGCTGGGTCCCAGGTCCAGGGGCAGGCAGAAAGGTCATACACAGGGACTCCAAAAAGGTAACAGTACAGGCAGGGAAAAGGCTAATAACGTAGTCCGGGAGATCAGGCAAGAGGTTGATGACAGGAAATCTGACAGGCAAAAGTACAGGCAGGGAACAGGCAAAAAGCATTGTTAGTGAGGATGGCCAACACTATGATACATGGGAGGAATAATATGGAAATAAACAGAGCTTCGAATAGAATGTGTATCAAAACAAACAATACCTCACAATGATGGGGTGCAAAGAATGAACTAAACAGTGTGTGTAAATGACATACAGGTGTGTGATCAGCTGATCAGAATTCAGGTGAGTGAGCTGTGTTCAGGGGATCTATATGTGTATGAGAGTGTGAGTTGGAAGCAGACGATACACATTGGTTGTGCACTATCATAAAAACCCACACAGAGGGCAATAAACACATGGACTATTAAACTTGTTTTGGTTTAGGTAATTACATCCTCTCTCTGGAATCGTTGCTTGTTTGAACAACTAGCAGTTCATTATAGTTTTACATGGATGTGATTTTATTTATCTCTTTTTCCAGCAGCAGTCATGAAGGTTGCATCTTTCAACATCCAGAAATTTGGGAACCATAAGCTATCAAACCCAAACACCCTTGCTACCCTTGTGAAGGTACAGTTACAGTTGAAGTCAGAAGTTTACATACACTTAGGTTGGAGTCATTAAAACTCGTTTTTCAACCACTCCACAAATGTCTTGTTAACAAACTATAGTTTTGGCAAGTCGGTTAGGACATCTACTCTGTGCATGACACAAGTAATTTTTCCAACAATTGTTTACAGACAGATTATTTCACTTATAATTCACTGTATCACAATTCCAGTGGGTTAGAAGTTTGCATACATTAAGTTGACTGTGCCTTTAAAAAGCTTGGAAATTTTCAGAAAAGGATGTCATGGCTTTAGAAGCTTCTGATAGGCTAATTGACCTAATTTGAGTCAATTGGAGGTGTACCTGTGGATGTATTTCAAGTCCTAACTTCAAACTCAGTGCCTCTTTGCTTGACATCATGGAAACATCAAAAGAAATCAGCTAAGACCTCAGAAAAAAATTTGGAGACCTCCACAAGTCTGGTTCATCCTTGGGAGCAATTTCCAAACACCTGAAGGTACCACGTTCATCTATACAAACAATAGTACGCAAGTATAAACACCATGGGACCACGCAGCCATCATACCGCTCAGGAAGGAGACGCGTTCTGTCTCCTAGAGATGAACGTACTTTGGTGCGAAAAGTGCAAATCAATCCCAGAACAACAGCAAAGGATCTTGTGAAGATGCTGGAGGAAACAGGTACAAAAGTATCTATATCCACAGTAAAACAAGTCCTATATCGACATTAACCTGAAAGGCCACTCAGCAAAGAAGAAGCCACTGCTCCAAAACCACCATAAAAAAGCCAGACTATTGTTTGCAACTGCACATAGGGACAAAGATCGTACTTTTTGGAGAAATGTCCTCTGGTCTGATGAAACAAAAATGGAACTGTTTGGCCATAATGACCATCGTTATGTTTGGAGGAAAAAGGGGAGGCTTGCAAGCCGAAGAACACCATCCCAACCATGAAGCACGGGGGTGGCAGCATCATGTTGTGGGGGTGCTTTGCTCCAGGAGGGACTGGTGCACTTCACAAAATAGATGGCGTAATGAGGCAGGAAAATTACGTGGATATATTGAAGCAACATCTCAAGACATCAGTCAGGAAGTTAAAGCTTGGTCGCAAATGGGTCTTCCAAATGGACAATGACCCCAAGCATGCTTCCAAAGTTTTGGAAAAAATGGGATAAGGGCAACAAAGTCAAGGTATTGTAGTGGCCATCACAAAGCCTTGACTTCAATCCTATTGAAAATTTGTGGGTAAACTGAAAAGGCATGTGCGAGCAAGGAGGCCTACAAACCTGACTCAGTTATACCAGCTCTGTCAGGAGGAATGGGCCAAAATTCACCCAACTTATTGTGGGAATCTTGTGGAAGGCTTCCCAAAACGTTTGACCCAAGTAAAGGCAATGGTACCAAATACTAATTGTGTGTATGTAAACTTCTGACCCGCTGGGAATGTGATGAAAGAAATAAAAGCTGAAATAAATCACTCACAACTATTATTCTGACATTTCACATTCTTAAAATAAAGTGGTGATCCTAATTGACCTAAGACAGGGAATTTCTACTCGGATTAAATGTCAGGAATTGTGAAAAACAGAGTTTAAATGTATTTGGCTAAGGTGTATGTAAACTTCCCACTTCAACAGTATATGATTGTATTCGTGATCTTATAATTCCCTCAGATAAACATTTGGCAAACTATCCTCAAAACAAGGATGTTATCCTACATATAAACAGATAAAATAATGAACGTTTTCTCCTTTTCCTTCCATTCGTCCTATCAGATTGTGTCTCGCTATGACATCATAGTGATTCTGGAGGTGGTGGACAAGAGAGGCACTTCAGTGGAAACGTTCCTGGTGGAATTAAATAAGTAAGTCAAGTGATTTCCCTCATGTGACGCTATAAAATATACAACTAGGGAAACTCCTGGCCCTACATGATAAGTATCACTCATTACAGGTGTCATTACAGGGCCAATAAAAAGCTACACTACACTCTGCAAATCAGTACTCCTCTGTTCGCCAGGGAGCCTTACATTCTCTGCTTTAAAATGTCTCAACACTGGTAAGCAGAAACCTGAGCGCTATAATTAAAATCCATACAAATGCAATTTCATTGAGCAAATAACAAAGATGTGGACTCGAGTCGTGTTACTTGGACTGGAGTACTACTCTAGTCGCACAATGTAGGCCTATCTGTCCTTTATTTCGAAGAGGTGCAGGTTCTGTGCTTTCTGTTATGTATCTTGGCAAATCAGATTCACAGAAATCACAAATTGTGCAGGCCCGGCACAAAGCATGTAATCTAGCAAAGCGTGTGCCGCTCTCCACTTTCCTCCGGCATGTATTTAACAAACGTGATAACATATCACTCCTGACAGACACAAGTAGGGAACTCTTCACAGAAATGTTGCAGCAGCCTACACCTAAACTGTAGGGGAAGAAAATGCGATGATTTTTCAGTCAGCTCAACTTGGCTACTGATAACAACCACAGCCTACAGCCTACAGCCAATGCCACTGTGCCCTCTTACCCTAGCTGTGGGAAGTAGGGGTACCACTGTACCCTCTTACCCTAGCTGTGGGAAGTAGGGGTACCACTGTGCCCTCTTACCCTAGCTGTGGGAAGTAGGGGTACCACTGTGCCCTCTTACCCTAGCTGTGGGAAGTAGGGGTACCACTGTGCCCTCTTGCCCTAGCTGTGGGAAGTAGGGGTACCACTGTGCCCTCTTACCCTAGCTGTGGGAAGTAGGGGTACCACTGTGCCCTCTTACCCTAGCTGTGGGAAGTAGGGGTACCACTGTGCCCTCTTGCCCTAGCTGTGGGAAGTAAGGGTACCACTGTGCCCTCTTACCCTAGCTGTGGGAAGTAGGGGTACCACTGTACCCTCTTACCCTAGCTGTGGGAAGTAGGGGTACCACTGTGCCCTCTTGCCCTAGCTGTGGGAAGTAGCGGTACCACTGTGCCCTCTTACCCTAGCTGTGGGAAGTAGGGGTACCACTGTGTCCTCTTTCCCTAGCTGTGGGAAGTAGGGGTACCACTGTGCCCTCTTGGCCTAGCTGTGGGAAGTAGGGGTACCACTGTGCCCTCTTGCCCTAGCTGTGGGAAGTAGGGGTACCACTGTGCCCTCTTGGCCTAGCTGTGGGAAGTAGGGGTACCACTGTGCCCTTTTGGCCTAGCTGTGGGAAGTAGGGGTACCACTGTGCCCTCTTGCCCTAGCTGTGGGAAGTAGGGGTACCACTGTGCCCTCTTGCCCTAGCTGTGGGAAGTAGGGGTACCACTGTGCCCTCTTGGCCTAGCTGTGGGAAGTAGGGGTACCACTGTGCCCTCTTGCCCTAGCTGTGGGAAGTAGGGGTACTGAGCACCCTTGAAAAATCTGAACTAAAACCAAATATTAATAAAAACCGATATAGACGTCTGTAATGGGGCTGAAACATTTTCTCAACATAACTGCTTTGGCAAAAAAGGTAGTTGTATAATTAAGAACAGAATCTTGCTGGATTCAATAGTTGGATATATAAGAGTTGTTGCCCTGTAACTTTCTCTGTGATGTCATTCCAACGGAATCCAGAAAGAACAAAACCCTGTCCTCAAACATTTACATCAAAAGGTGCAAAGTTATGGGCCAAGACACAAAACATCCACATCAAATAAAATATTTTTCTTGATAAAATAAAATGTAAAAACAACCTCTTTTAGTGCAGTATTAATTTGCCATCATTTCAAACCACTTGTAAATGTATATTACTGTATTGTACATAGGCTGGTCATCTAGGTTCATACCTGTAGACTTTCTATCACCATGACGATAAACAATGCTAAATGCAGTAATGAGTACATTGAGACATCAAGTGGTTTGTGATGATGTGATGTGATGTGGCTCAATTGGTAGAGCAGGGCACTTGAAATTCCAGGATTCATACAGGGGACCTGAATGCCCTCACTACTGTAAATTGCTCTGGGTAAGAGTGTCTACTAAAAAAGAATAAATAGACCATTTCAGTTTTGAAATCATTTGCAAAGTATTTGAAGAAACTGGAAAACATATCAAGCAAGCATTTTATATTCCACAAGTATTATCAGATTAACAGTTTTGTACAGAAAATTATCAGACTAGTTACAAATGCTGGTAAACACTCAAATAAATATTGTTTAAATGTTTTCACCAAAGTAGTGCACTGGGCCTTTACCAGTCCTGTATTAGAGGACCCAACATAGACATCTCCAACACAGCATCCCCCTCCCCCCATTAAAAATCGTAGCAACACCACTCCCAAACTACTTCCTGCAGCTATTCTTCTGGCCAGGGTAAATTAAGTGGTAATGTTATGTAGCCCATTTACTTGTGTTAGGAGAAAATGTGATTACATTTACTTTAGGCTATATTCAAACTTGGGCTGGCTGGTGAGACTACCTTGACCTTTTCAATCCAAAATGATGAACTGAAATGAATCAAACACAATACTAATTACATACAGTAGTTTGACTGTGTTACTTTTTACTTACAGTTGCGTAGGCCTACACGATACAAACCTGCATAAAGCAAGCTCATCCCAGTGAGTTCTATTATCCAATTGCAATGGTTGTCTCTGTGTCTATGTAAAGGAAACCCCCTGTTAGTCTAGATGTAATAAAATCTTGGTTTCATCAGACCAGAGAATATTTTTTCTCATGGTCTGAGAGTTCTTTAGGTGCCTTTTGGCAAACTCCAAGCGGGCTGTCAATGTGCTTTTTACTGAGGAGTGGCTTTCGTCTGACCACTCCACCATAAAGGCCTGATTGGTGGAGTGCTGCAGAGATGGGAGAACCTTCCAAGAGTACAACCATCTCCACAGAGGAACTCTAGTGCTCTATCAGAGAGTGACCATCGGGTTCTTGGTCACCTCCCTGACCAAGGCCCTTCTCCCCCAAATGCTCAGTTTGGCCCGTGCAGCCAGCTCTAGGAAGAGTCTTGGTGGTTCAAAACTTCTTCCATTTAAGAATGGAGGCCACTGTGTTCTTGGGGACCTTCAATGCTGCAGACATTTTTTTGGTACCCTTCCCCAGATCTGTGCCTCGACACAATCCTGTATCTGAGCTCTACGGACAATTCCTTGGACCTCACGGCTTGGTTTTTGCTCTGACATGCACTGTCAAATGTGGGACCTTGTATAGACAGGTGTGCCTTTCCAAATCATGTCCAATCAATTGAATTTACCACAGGTGGACAATCAAGTTGTAGAAAAACCAAGGATCAATGGAAACAGGATGCACCCGAGCTCAATTTCAAGTCTCAAAGGGGTCTGAATATTTAGGTAAATAAGGTATGTTTATTTGTAACACTTGCAAAAAAAGTAAAAATCAGTTTTTGCTTCATTATTATGGGTTAGAGGAAAAACATTGTCTATTTTAGTATAAGGTTAACGTAACAAAATGTGGGGGGAAAAAAATCAAGGGCTTTGAATACTTTCCAAATGCACTAGATGAAATGAACATGTTAGTAGCCTACATTGTGACAACCTGTCTATAGAAATACAGTACATGTCAAAGTTGAGCCGTCTGGCTCATGTCTCAACATGTAACTACTGTGCTTTATTAAGCCCTGAAGGTGAGCCACCATTACCCTGTGGAGGTAGAGCTGAAAAGATCAACACCAACAAAACAGAGTAAGCAGCATCATTGATCTTTATTCTGAATCTCCCAAACTTTCCTCTTAAAGAAAATTGTCAAAACAGGGTATTAAACACAGAACAAAACAGCAACATCTTTACAAATATCACTCCACACACACAAAAAAACTGCAGAAAAATGCACCAAAAAAAAAAATTGTAGATAAGATTCACTCATTTTCAGGTTTGCGGACTGGGAAATAGAACCCTGTACATGGACAGAGGGAGTGAAGGAGGTGATGGAGCTTGAGAGGAAGCCTTTATCCAACCAGAGAAGCTGAATTTAGAGAAACTGGTGCTGAAGATAGATGATCAAGCTTGGGAAAAGTTACATTGAACTTACCACAATACTAGTCATATTAGTACTGTATGCATGTCTAGTGTAGCTAATACTGATGTGTTTGACAGAATCTCAATATAGATTGAGTGAAAGTACTGCAGTAGTTACAATAGTTTATTTCAGAACTTTCTTGACAAGAACACATTGGAAATTATTCAAAAAGGTCATTACATGTTTTTCCGCTTTCTACAATGGACCCAAATGAAAAAAATAAAGGGGGGGGGGGTTAGCAGGGGTTGGATTTGACAGGGGGCTGCGATTTAACAACAAATGAGTACATGGTCTTCCTAATGTATAATCACTTCTTTCCAGACTTCTTGATTCCTCCACCAGCTGAAAGAAAAGGAAAATCAAGAGAATGAGAAAACCATGCAAAATATGTTTAACTTTCTCTAGAAAATGCAAGTAGACAAGAGGGACTACTAAAACAGCGGTGGCAAGCAGAGTACATTGAATGACAAGGCAAGAAAACCCAGAAAGCCAACACTGCCACCTAGCGACATCAGAATCACTAGACCTTGACATTTCTTTGGTATTGTTTAAAGGTGGTTAAAATGTCATAAGAGCTGTCATAAAAGCTATTATAAAACTAATTTACTTGTGTGTAATATGGAATGACTGCTGACTTCCTTTTCTGATCAACATCTAGGATTGTGATCTATGGGGATGACATGCTTGACGCCATCGTGCCAAACTCTGCCAAACCATTCAACTTCCAGATTGCATACGGGCTTTCTGAAGAAGATGTAAGTATGCAGGTTACAGACAAATTCCATCCTGGTAGATGGTTTGATTACAATAATATAAGTAGATGAAATGAACATGTTAGTAGCCAACATTGTGACAACCTGTCCTAGAAATACAGTACATGTCAAAGTTGAGCCGTCTGACTCATGTCTCAACATGTGACTACTATGCTTTATTAGGCCCTGATGGTGAGCGACCATTACCCTGTGGAGGTAGAGCTGAAAAGAAAAACACCAACAGAACAGAGTAAGCAGCATCATTGATCTTTATTCTGAATCTCCCAAACTTTCCTCTTAACCTCTATGGGCTAGGGGGCAGTATTTGCACGGCTGGATAAAAAAATGTACCCGATTTAATCTGGTTACTAATCTTACACAGTAACTAGAATATGCATATACTTATTATATATGGATAGAAAACACCCGCTCTGGCAGCCCCGGGCAGTCGGGCCGCTCTGGCAGCTCCGGGCAGTCGGGCCGCTCCGGGCAGTTGGGCGGCTCTGGCGACTCTTGACTGGCGGGCGGCTCTGGCGACTCTTGACTGGCGGGCGGCTCTGGCGACTCTTGACTGGCGGGCGGCTCTGGCGACTCTTGACTGGCGGGCGGCTCTGGCGACTCTTGACTGGCGGGCGGCTCTGGCGACTCTTGACTGGCGGGCGGCTCTGGCGACTCTTGACTGGCGGGCGGCTCTGGCGACTCTTGACTGGCGGGCGGCTCTGGCGACTCTTGACTGGCGGGCGGCTCTGGCGACTCTTGACTGGCGGGCGGCTCTGGGACTCTTGACTGGCGGGCGGCTCTGGTGACTCTTGACTGGCGGGCGGCTCTGGCGACTCTTGACTGGCGAGGCTGGGCTGACGCACTAGACGCCTGATGCGTGGTGCTGGTACTGGACGTGCCTGCCTTGAGACACGCACCTCCATGCTAGTGCATATAGCGGGAAACACCAGACCGTAGAGGCGCACTGGCGGTCTTGAGCGCAGGGTTGGCATCACCCCTTCCGGCTCGATGCTCACCTCGCCCTGGCACATGCGGGGCGCTGGTACAGAGCGGACTGAGCTGTGCGTACGTATAGACGAGATGGTGTGTACCTCAGCGAAACATGGAGCCCTCCACCTCATACGCACCTCCCTGTAATCACGGGTAGCTGGCTTACGGCTCTTCCTTGGCCTGGCCAAACTACCCGTGTGCCCCCCCCAAAAAATTATTGGGGATGCCTCTCCGGCTTCCTCGCCAGCCGTGTTCCAGCATATCGTTCGCTCCCTTTTCCTGCTGCCTCCGCTCTTCTGGCTGCCTCCACCTGTTCGTTGCGCTCTCTCTCCTCATAGAATCGCCTCTCCGCTCTCGCCGCTTCAATCTCCCACTGCGGGAGGCGATAATCCCCAGCCTGAGTCCGTGGTCCCTCTCCATCCAGGATTTGTTCCCACGTCCATTGGTCTATCACGCTGTACTCCTGTGGCTCCTTCCTCTTCCGCTGCTTGGTCCTTTTGTGGTGGGTAGTTCTGTAACAGTTGTCGTACTGGAGAGAAGACCAAGGCGCAGCGGGAATGTGAATACTCATACTTTTAATAAACTCAAGTAAGGCATACACAGGAAAAACAAACACGACAGCAACAGTCTTGCAGGCACACAAAACGCAGTGCAAAAACAACTACCCACAACCCCAAAGAAAAACACACTACTATATAGGACTCCCAATCAAAGGCAACTCAACACACCTGCCTTCAATTGGGAGTCCTAATCACCAACACAACACTTAACACACAAAAACCTGCCACGTCCTGACCAAAACTAATACAATTGCTCCCTCTGCTGGTCAGGACGTGACACTATTGTTGGAAGCCAGCCAATATGAAACAAACTATTAAAATTACAAAAGGTTGCAGCATATGTTGTGTAAATGGTGAACTCATACAGCTGTCAACTCTTGTCATTTTAATCCATTTCACATTTGCTAGCTACCTTTTAGATCGAAGCCCAAATAGAATGATAGAAGATAAGATGATAGAAGCCCATCTCCTACTGTAAATAGCCTGCACACTGTGTGTGTGTGTAGCCAGCCAGCCAGCCAGGTAGAAAAATGGCAGAAAAATAAGAGACGGACATCAGAGTATTTTTCAGTACACCAAAACCCATAGTAAGAACCCTAGTAGCCTAATATCTCAAAGACTAGTTGATAAAATGTTCATAAGAAAGAAATGAAATTCTAATGGAAATGTTTCACAATGATGTCATTAGGCAGAGCAGGGAACAGAAGGCACACAGACAGCAGAGTTGGGGACAGATATGCAGGGACAGACTGGCAGAGACAGGGAGTCTCAGGTAAGTTTGAGTCTTTGTTTGGCAACATTATGAAAGGTTCAAATTTTTTTTTGACTTGTAAAATAGGAACATAATTGGAAAATGCCATGGATACCCCCACTCTCAACTTAAACTGGTAACTGAACTAAGATTTGTTAAAGGCAATGGTATTGCTGTTGTGATTACTTGTGTAGTTTTGGGTACCGGTAGTTAGGAGTACGGCAAACACCTTATTTCTTTGGTTCCTCAATATACATTTACCATATTACAATGTAGGCTATGTGTTACAGCACTACTTTTGGTGTCCCCCTCAGGAATTGCTCTTGAGAAAATTTCCTGTAATTGTCCCCTCCAAAGTTGATATCAGATTTTCACCCCTGAGCTGGTGGAACAATCAAGAAGTCTGGAAAGAAGGTATTTGGCATTTGAAGACCATGCACTCATATGTTGCTGAATCACAGCCCCCTGTGAAATTTACATTTACATTACATTTAAGTCATTTAGCAGACGCTCTTATCCAGAGCGACTTACAAATTGGTGCATTCACCTTATGATATCCAGTGGAACAACCACTTTACAATAGTGCATCTAAATATTTTAAGGGGATATCCACTTCCTGTCAGAATCTGTCTCAGGGTTTTGCCTGCCAAATGAGTTCTGTTATACTCACAGACACCATTCAAACAGTTTTAGAAACTTTAGGGTGAGAGACATTTTCTGACAGGAAGTGGATACCTGATGTGTTGTATTACCTTTAAACCTATCCCATTGAAAAACACAGGGGCTGAGGAATATTTTGGCACTTCCTATTGCTTCCACTAGATGTCACCAGCCTTTACAAAGTGTTTTGAGTCTTCTGGAGGGAGATCTGACCGAACAAGAGCCATGGAACGATGATGGCCCATTAGACACCTGGCGCGCGAGTTCATGTTGGGTACCCTCGTTCCAATACGTTATAAAAGAGTATGCATTCGTCCACCTTGAATATTATTCATGTTCTGGTTCAAAAAAGGCCCTAATGATTTATGCTATACAACGTTTGACATGTTTGAACGAACGTAAATATATTTTTTCCCCTCGTTCATGACGAGAAGTCCGGCTGGCTTAGATCATGTGCTAACATGACGGAGATTTTTGGACATAAATGATGAGCTTTTTTTAACAAAACTACATTCGTTATGGACCTGTGATACCTGGAAGTGACATCTGATGAAGAGAATCAAAGGTAATGGATTATTTACATAGTATTTTCGATTTTAGATCTCCCCAACATGACGTCTAGTCTGTATCGCAACGCGTATTTTTCTGGGCGCAGTGCTCAGATTATTGCAAAGTGTGATTTCCCAGTAAGGTTATTTTTAAATCTGGCAAGTTGATTGCGTTCAAGAGATGTAAATCTATAATTCTTTAAATGACAATATAATATTTTACCAATGTTTTCTAATTTTAATTATTTAATTTGTGGCGCTGACTTGACTGCCGGTTATTGGAGGGAAACGATTTCCTCAACATCAATGCCATAGTAAAACGCTGTTTTTGGATATAAATATGAACTTGCTAGAACTAAAAATGCATGCATTGTCTAACATAATGTCCTAGGAGTGTCATCTGATGGAGATTGTAAAAGGTTAGTGCATCATTTTAGCTGGTTTTATGGTTTTGGTGACCCTGTCTTTGAATTGACAAAACATTACACACAACTCTTGTAAATGTACTGTCCTAACATACTCTAAATTTATGCTTTCGCCGTAAAACCTTTTTGAAATCGTAAAACGTGGTTAGATTAAGGAGATGTTTATCTTTCAAAGGGTGTAAAATATTTGTATGTTTGAAAAATTTGAATTTTGACATTTATTTGGATTCAAATTTGCCGCTCTTGAAATGCACCTGCTGTTGATGGAGTGCACCACGGGTGGCACGCTAGCGTCCCACCTAGCCCATAGAGGTTAAGAGGAAAGTTTGGGAGATTCAGAATAAAGATCAATGATGCTGCTTACTCTGTTCTGTTGGTGTTTTTCTTTTCAGCTCTACCTCCACAGGGTAATGGTCGCTCACCTTCAGGGCCTAATAAAGCATAGTAGTCACATGTTGAGACATGAGTCAGACGGCTCAACTTTGACATGTACTGTATTTCTAGGACAGGTTGTCACAATGTTGGCTACTAACATGTTCATTTCATCTACTTATATTATTGTAATCAAACCATCTACCAGGATGGAATTTGTCTGTAACCTGCATACTTACATCTTCTTCAGAAAGCCCGTATGCAATCTGGAAGTTGAATGGTTTGGCAGAGTTTGGCACGATGGCGTCAAGCATGTCATCCCCATAGATCACAATCCTAGATGTTGATCAGAAAAGGAAGTCAGCAGTCATTCCATATTACACACAAGTAAATTAGTTTTATAATAGCTTTTATGACAGCTCTTATGACATTTTAACCACCTTTAAACAATACCAAAGAAATGTCAAATTAACTCCATAGGTGATTATCTGTTTTATACATGAGGCGTTCATTAATTAATTTCACAAATCACACTGAGCCACCTGTCATAAGTGTTATTGTTGCCTGTGTTTGCTGTGGTATCCACGTCATCTTTAATCAGCCAGTGGAAATTTTTGTCACTGCGGATACGGATGGCTTTCATGCCCTTTTTAGAAAGGTAGGAACCGTCTGCATTGAAGTCACCTAGGATCATGACATTCTGGTACAGAGAGAAACATTCAACAACAACAGTTACTTTTCATCCAGAATAAGGACACTGTTTTTAGGAGAGCATACATAGTTATCTTGAAATCACCATGTGGCTGGTTTTGTATTTTACTTGTCAAAGGCTCATATATACAGTTTGGTGACAAGTGCACTTTCTAAACCCAAGGGAGGTGTTAAGCTCTGTCAATGGTTTAGCTCAGAGCTTACATCAGTCTTCCATTTCTTTGTCACTTCCAGGAAGACATCATAAAGCTCATCCAGCTCTTTCACTGAATCCTCAGGCTTGGTGTGCACTGGGATCAGTACCAAGTCCTCAAGCACTGAGCAACACAGGAAGAGATGAGAAATATATATTACAGCTGTTTATGAATGGGCTTTTATTCTCTGCTGCAATATCCAGCTTTCTGTCTGTTTGCCATTCACGCTCATATTATTTGCTAAATCAAATGCCATATGGATGGATCATGCTTAATTCTAGCACTCCTGTGCCCCTTACCAGAGTGGAGACATTCGAAGCGGAGAATATAAGGCTCCCTGGCGAAGGCGTCCACATCTCCAGCCTGGTTGTCCTCATATTGCCAGGTGTCAACCAAGTCCACCAAATCATCCCTTTCAGAACAAACAATACAACACGTTTAATAGCATTAGTCATGCATTACATTTTTTTTTAAATCAGATCACAATGTGAAAGAATGAATGGCATCAGATAGAGGTTTATGAAGGTAAAGTTGACCATGTGTTTGAATTGTACCTGTACAGAAACATAAACTGCTCCTTGTATCTGTCTCTTCCCAGACGAGAGCTGATTTGCAGAGTGTAGTGTTGCTTTTTATTAGCCCTGTAATGACACACCTGTAATGAGTGATACTTATCATGTAGGGTCAGGAGTTTCCCTAGTTGTATATTTTATAGCGTCACATGAGGGAAATCACTTGACTTACTTATTTAATTCCTCCAGGAACTTTTTCACTGAAGTGCCTCTCTTGTCCACCACCTCCAGAATCACTATGATGTCATAGCGAGACACAATCTGATAGGACGAATGGAAGGAAAAGGAGAAAACGTTCATTAGTTTATCTGTTTATATGTAGGATAACATCCTTGTTTTGAGGATAGTTTGCCAAATGTTTATCTGAGGGAATTAGAAGATCACGAATACAATCATATACTGTTGAAGTCGGATGTTTACATACACCTTAGCCAAATACATTTAAACTCTGTTTTTCACAATTCCTGACATTTAATCCGAGTAGAAATTCCCTGTCTTAGGTCAATTAGGATCACCACTTTATTTTAAGAATGTGAAATGTCAGAATAATAGTTGTGAGTGATTTATTTCAGCTTTTATTTCTTTCATCACATTCCCAGCGGGTCAGAAGTTTACATACACACAATTAGTATTTGGTACCATTGCCTTTACTTTGGTCAAACGTTTTGGGAAGCCTTCTACAAGATTCCCACAATAAGTTGGGTGAATTTTGGCCCATTCCTCCTGACAGAGCTGGTGTAACTGAGTCAGGTTTGTAGGCCTCCTTGCTCGCACATGCTTTTTCAGTTTACCCACAAATTTTCAATAGGATTGAAGTCAAGGCTTTGTGATGGCCACTACAATACCTTGACTTTGATGTCCTTATCCTTGGGGTCATTGTCCATTTGGAAGACCCATTTGCGACCAAGCTTTAACTTCCTGACTGATGTCTTGAGATGTTGCTTCAATATATCCACGTAATTTTCCTGCCTCATTACGCCATCTATTTTGTGAAGTGCACCAGTCCCTCCTGGAGCAAAGCACCCCCACAACATGATGCTGCCACCCCCGTGCTTCATGGTTGGGATGGTGTTCTTCGGCTTGCAAGCCTCCCCTTTTTCCTCCAAGGACTTGTTTTACTGTGGATATAGATACTTTTGTACCTGTTTCCTCCAGCATCTTCACAAGATCCTTTGCTGTTGTTCTGGGATTGATTTGCACTTTTCGCACCAAAGTACGTTCATCTCTAGGAGACAGAACGCATCTCCTTCCTGAGCGTTATGATGGCTGCGTGGTCCCATGGTGTTTATACTTGCGTACTATTGTTTGTATAGATGAACGTGGTACCTTCAGGTGTTTGGAAATTGCTCCCAAGGATGAACCAGACTTGTGGAGGTCTCCAATTTTTTTTCTGAGGTCTTAGCTGATTTCTTTTGATGTTTCCATGATGTCAAGCAAAGAGGCACTGAGTTTGAAGTTAGGACTTGAAATACATCCACAGGTACACCTCCAATTGACTCAAATTAGGTCAATTAGCCTATCAGAAGCTTCTAAAGCCATGACATCCTTTTCTGAAAATTTCCAAGCTTTTTAAAGGCACAGTCAACTTAATGTATGCAAACTTCTAACCCACTGGAATTGTGATACAGTGAATTATAAGTGAAATAATCTGTCTGTAAACAATTGTTGGAAAAATTACTTGTGTCATGCACAGAGTAGATGTCCTAACCAAATGTCCTAAGACATTTGTGGAGTGGTTGAAAAACGAGTTTTAATGACTCCAACCTAAGTGTATGTAAACTTCTGACTTCAACTGTAACTGTACCTTCACAAGGGTATCAAGGGTGTTTGGGTTTGATAGCTTACGCTTCCCAAATTTCTGGATGTTGAAAGATGCAACCTTCATGACTGCTGCTGGAAAAAGAGATAAATAAAATCACATCCATGTAAAACTATAATGAACTGCTAGTTGATCAAACAAGCAACGATTCCAGAAAAAGGAAGTAATTACCTAAACCAAAACAAGTTTAATAGTCCATGTGTTTATTGCCCTCTGTGTGGGGTTTTTATGATAGTGCACAACCAATGTGTATCGTCTGCTTCCAACTCACACTCTCATACACATAGATCCCCTGAATGCAGCTCACTCTCCAGATCTCTATTGTTTTCACTATATATTTTACCTCTTGGGGATGTCATTCGAAAACAATGTTAAATTTCACTGCTATGCGGACGACACACAGCTGTACATTTCAATGAAACATGGTGAAGCCCCAAAATTGCCCTCGCTAGAAGCCTGTGTTTCAGACATAAAGAAGTGGATGGCTGCAAAGGTTCTACTTTTAAACTCGGACAAAACAGAGATGCTTGTTCTAGGTCCCAAGAAACAAAGAGATCTTCTGTTGAATCTGACAATTAATCTGGATGGTTGTACAGTCGTCTCAAATAAAACTGTGAAGGACCTCGGCATTACTCTAGACCCTGATCTCTCTTTTGAAGAACATATCAAGACTGTTTCAAGGACAGCTTTTTTCCATCTACGTAACATTGCAAAAATCAGAAACTTTCTGTCCAAAAATGACGCAGAAAAATGAATCCATGCTTTTGTTACTTCTAGGCTGGACTACTGCAATGCTCTACTTTCCGGCTACCCGGATAAAGTACTAAACAAACTTCAGTTAGTGCTAAATACGGCTGCTAGAATCCTGACTAGAACCCCAAAATTTGATCATATTACTCCAGTGCTAGCCTCCCTACACTGGCTTCCTGTTAAGGCAAGGGCTGATTTCAAGGTTTTACTGCTAACCTACAAAGCATTACATGGGCTTGCTCCTACCTATCTTTCCGATTTGGTCCTGCCGTACATACCTACGCTACGGTCACAAGACGCAGGCCTCCTAATTGTCCCTAGAATTTCTAAGCAAACGGCTGGAGGTAGGGCTTTCTCCTATAGAGCTCCATTTTTATGGAATGGTCTGCCTACCAATGTGAGAGACGCAGACTCAGTCTCAACCTTTAAGTCTTTACTGAAGACTTATCTCTTCAGTAGGTCCTATGATTAAGTATAGTCTGGCCCAGGAGTGTGAAGGTGAACGGAAAGGCTGGAGCAACGAACCGCCCTTGCTGTCTCTGCCTTGCCGGTTCCCCTCTTTCCACTGGGATTCTCTGCCTCTAACCCTTTTACAGGGGCTGAGTCACTGGCTTACTGGTGTTCTTCCATGCCGTCCATGGGAGGGGTGCGTCACTTGAGTGGGTTGAGTCACTGACGTGGTCTTCCTGTCTGGGTTGGCGCCCCCCCTTGGGTTGTGCCATGGCGGAGATCGTTGTGGGCTATACTCGGCCTTGTCTTAGGACGGTAAGTTGGTGGTTGGAGACATCCCTCTAGTGGTGTGGGGGCTGTGCTTTGGCAAAGTGGGTGGGGTTATATCCTGCCTGTTTGGCCCTGTCCGGGGGTATCATCGGATGGGGCCACAGTGTCTTCTGATCCCTCCTGTCTCAGCCTCCAGTATTTATGCTGCAGTAGTTTATGTGTCGGGGGTCTAGGGTCAGTCTGTTACATCGGGAGTATTTCTCTTGTCTTATCCGGTGTCCTGTGTGAATTTAAATATGCTCTCTCTAATTCTCTTTTTCTCTCTTTCTGTCTTTCTCTCGGAGGACCTGAGCCCTAGGACCATGCCTCAGGACTACCTGGTATGATGACTCCTTGCTGTCCCCAGTCCACCTGGCCGTGCTGCTGCTCCAGTTTCAACTGTTCTGCCTGCGGCTATGGAACCCTGCCTGTTCACCGGACGTGCTTGTTGCACCCTCGACAACTACTATGATTATTATTATTTGACCATGCTGGTCATTTATGAACATGTTAACATCTTGACCATGTTCTGTTATAATATCCACCCTGCACAGCCAGAAGAGGACTGGCCACCCCTCATAGCCTGGTTCCTCTCTAGGTTTCTTCCTAGGTTTTTGGCCTTTCTAGGGAGTTTTTCCTAGAGAGTTTTTCCTAGCCACCATGCTTCTACACCTGCATTGCTTGCTGTTTGGGGTTTTAGGCTGGGTTTCTGTACAGCACTTTGAGATATCAGCTGATGTACGAAGGGCTATATAAATAAATGTGATTTGATTTGATTTGATCTCAATCACCTGAATTCTGATCATCTGTTCACACACCTGTATGTCATTTACACACACTATTTAGTTAATTCTTTGCACCCCATCATTGTGAGGTATTGTTTGTTTTGATACACATTCTATTCGAAGCTCTGTTTATTTCCATATTATTCCTCCCATGTATCATAGTGTTGGCCATCCTCACTAACGATGCTTTTTGCCTGTTCCCTGCCTGTACTTTTGCCTATCAGATTTCCTGTCATCAACCTCTTGCCTGATCTCCCGGACTACGTTATTAGCCTTTTCCCTGCCTGTACTGTTACCTTTTTGGAGTCCCTGTGTATGACCATCTGCCTGCCCCCGGACCTGGGACCCAGCTACCTGCTTCCTCCTGTGGTCCTTTACTAATAAATACCTGCTGCGCTCTGCGCTTGAAACCAGCTCTCTGTCTCCCATCATATTCATTACACAATACCTCATAAATGGCTCAATACAAGGAAAACATGCATCAGGACATGCATTAGGATATACTCAGTCCATCTGGCTAGATTCTTGTTAAAATTCCTGATGCAAATGTAGTGTTTCTATTGGCATGGCCACATGATTAAACTATTTTAGTGAAAGGGTTGGAAAGCATGTCTCTGAGTACACTTATTTAGAACCTTTAAAAAAGGGTTCTTTGGCTTGACCCTGTAGAACCCTTTATGGTTCCAGAACCTTTTCACCAAACAAAGAACCCTTTAAGAGACCTTTATTATGTACAGAAGGTCCATGTAAATAAAACTCTTTCTAAGAGTGCAGTCATGCACCTTGTTCAGTGGCCCTGTGAGATCTATAACAACCCTCCATTATCTTCAATGGCAGAAGATCTCCTCATGGTGTGAAAAAACAGGACTTTTTCAGCGCTACACGTGAATCTGCTAGAGAACATAATAGTAGTTTACAAACTATATAATATGAAGGTCATTACATTGTAAATTAAATAGAGACCTTAGTCTCCTTCAAAAAAAGATGTATTTATATCAATGGATTAAGCTAAAATATCCCTTCATTGTGTTAGGTTAAAGGTCAAGAGTACTTGTCATATCAACGGTCTCTCACGGTTGGGTGGAGGTGAAACCAGTTGATAAAGGTAGGATGGAGCTGGATAAACTGGAGCTGAGGAGTTCAAATTCAAATGCTTCAAGATGAGTTGATCTGCTGACAACAGAATGGAGGGCTATTTCCCTATGGAACACGTTGCAACATCGCAGCTCCACAGTCTGTGGTTGCAACTCTAATACAGTAATACAACTGTGAGCCAGCAGTTGTACCATTATTTAAATGTATCCTTTATTTAACCAGGAAGTGCTCTTAGATGAGAATGTATTTCTGAGGGAGACCTGGCCAAAGCAGCATTTCCATACAGTTCTTTCAACAAAGTTTTCAGAGGTGTAGGCTTAGTCACTCCAGATGTGTAATTCCTCACCAGATGTGAAATTCCTAGTTGTGAGGAATTCCACCAAGCAGGACAGATAAAAAAATGCATGAAGTCACTTTAGTCCTACAGTGACTCAGCCTACGGACTAGGAGTAGGTTACTGTAGCAACAGCGTGTGACTGATTCTAACTTCTCTTTGTTGTGCAATAAACAGGGTTTCTTCTCACAGAACAGTAGTTCTGGATGACTGGCTGGAACAGAATTATGAATTCAATGTCATGTAGGTAGCATGCAAAAACAATCCAGCATATTTCAGTCAAATTAAACCACTAGAGTTGTAAAAGGATGTAACATGATCTCTGTTGACAAGCTCCAACATGCTCAGACATTACCTGTGGTATATTGTGTGGGAAGGGGCTTACAGGAATGTTCTATCTGGTTTCTTTCACTGACAAACTTGCAAAAACAAATGATATATTTTACCATCAGTTCAAATACCTCCAAACCCTAATTGCACCATAATAACAGAAGGCTTAGAACAGTGTGCATTTGTATTGTAGCCTTGGACAAGATCACCTGATTCAACTTGTCAACTAATCATCAAGCCCTCGATGAATTAATGAATTAAATCAGCTATGTTTGTCCTGGGCTACAACATAAAGGTGTGCTGTTGGGGGAACTGGAAGACTGGAGTTGGTAAAAACCTGCTTAGAGAGGATTATCTCTGTAGAATTGGCTACATTTCCAACATTTCACAATTCCTCTAGTCTTTTTTAGCAAATCATAACGATAATCAAGAAAATCATTGAAAACATTGCAAGTATTTCAAATAGTTTGTGCTGGAGTCTGCATACAAATGAAGGAATACCTAATATATGTAAATTCCAGTTTGACTTCACTTACCTGAAGGGATGATTTACGATGTCGTGGTGCAGTACAAAATGAGGTATCTTGTTAATCAATGAACAACTATACCTTTCTGTGGCTTGACCCTCTTATAGAGATCACCTGATTGGCTGAAACTGGTTGGGTGGGAGGCCCTATAGACTGGCCCCAGCTGAACCTGCCAGTTCAGGATAACCATAACATCAACACACCAGTCCTCTTTGCACACCACAACATTCCTGCCCACACACTTATCTCTGAGATCCTCCACAACAACATCTGAAAGTGGCTTTCTCTTGTAGGATATAGAAGTATTTTAAACCGGGTAGTTCGAGCCCTGGATGTTGATAGGCTGAGACAATATACCACAGGTATTACAGAAAGATACTTGTTTACTGTTCTATTTATGTTAGTAACCTGTTTATAATAGCAATAAGGCAACACAGGGGTTTGTGGTATAGCATATCAAATTAAAATCTAATTGTGTTTGTCACATGCTTAGTAGATGACAGGTGTAGACTAACAGTGAAATGCTTACTTAAGGGTCCATTCCACCAATGCAGAGTTAAAGATGAAATATGAAATAGTGACACAATGAATAATGATTAAAAATAACAAGTAGAAATAACATGGCTATATATAGGGAGTAGAAAATAACATGGCTATATAGAGGGAGTACCAGTACCAAGTCGATGTGCAGGGGTACGAGGTAATTGAGGTAGATACAGTACCAGTCAAAAGTTTGGACACAAACTTTGTCTTTATTTTTAATATTTTCTACATTGTATAATAATAGTGACCAAAAAAGTGTCGAACAAATCAAAATATATTTTGTATTTTAGATTCTTCAAAGTAGCCACCCTTTTCCTTGATGACAGCTTTGCACACCCTTGGCATTCTCTCAACCAGCTTCATGAGGTGGTCACTTGGAATGCATTTAAATTAACAGGTGTGCCTTGTTAAAAGTTAATTTGTAGAATTTCTTTCCTTCTTAATGTGCTTGAGCCAATTAGTTGTTTTGTGACAAGGTAAAGGTTGTATATAGAAGATAGCCCTATTTGGTAAAAGGCCAAGTTCATATTATGGTAAGAACAGCTCAAATAAGCAAAGAGAAATGACAGTCCATCATTACTTTAAGACATGAAGGTCAGTCAACCCTTAGAATGTCAAGAACTTTGAATGATTCTTCAAGTGCAGTCGCAGAAACCATAAGTTCATAAGAGTTACCAGCCTCTGAAATTGAAGCCCAAATTAATGCTTTACAGAGTTCAAGTAACAGACACATCTCACCATCAACTTTTCAGAGGAGACTGCGTGAATCAGGCCTTCATGGTCGAATTGCTGCAAAGAAAACACTACTAAAGGATACCAATAATAAGAAGAGACTAGCTTGGGCCAAGAAACAGAAGCAATGGACATTAGACCGGTGGAAATCTGTCCTTTGGTCTGATGAGTCCAAATTTGAGATAGGTGAACAGATGATCTCTGAATGTGTGGTTCCCACCGTGAAGCAAGGAAGAGGATGTGTGATGGTGTGGGGTTGCTTTGCTGGTGACACTGTCTGTGATTTATTTAGAATTGAAGGCACACTTAACCAGCATGGCTACCATAGCAATCTGCAGCGATAAGCGATCCCATCTGGTTTGCGTTCAGTCGGACTATCATTTGTTTTTCAACAGGACAATGACCTAAAACACACCTCCAGGCTGTGTAAAGGCTATTTGACCAAGGAGAGTGATGGAGTGCTGCATCAGATGACCTGGCCTCCACAATCACCCGACTTCAACCCAATTGAGAGGGTTTGGGATGAGTTGGACCGCAGGGTGAAGGAAAAGCAGCCAACAAGTGCTCAGCATATGTGGGAACTCCTTCAAGACTGTTGGAAAAGCATTATTCATGAAGCTGGTGTGCAAAGCCGTCATCAAGGCAAAGGGTGGCTACTTTGTAGAATCTAAAATCTAAAATATATTTTGATTTGTTATACACTTTTTTGCTAACTACATGATTCCATATGTGTTATTTTTGATGTCTTCGCTATTACTCTGCAATATAGAAAATAGTAAAAATAAAGAAAAACCCTTGAATGAGTAGGTGTGTCCAAACTTTTGACTGGGACTGTATATGCAGAGCAACCGAACTAAAGATGGGTGCATGTTTTGTGGAACAACACACGCAAGAGCCAAATGCCCAGCGTATGGTGGAAAAAAATTACCATTTTGCTAAAGTGTGCAGACAAAGACAAAGTAAGCCTGTTAATCTGCTAGAACAGGATACATGCAGTGATCACAATGATGATGAAGAATGATAAAATGCTATACATGACAGATGTCAATTCTGTTCAAAGTGGCAAAGATAAATGGTTCAAAAACTTAAAGCCCCACTGACATGGGATAACCGGGACTATGATCCAAGCAGCACTCAAACGCCAGCTAGACAGTGGCTCAACTGTTAATATACTTGGCTACAGAGACTTTATGCAAGTAATGCAGGATGGAGATGCAAAGCTACAACCAAGCAAGGCAAGGCTAAGGCTATACGATGGCTCCGTAATTACACCAGTAGGGGAGTGTAAACTACAAGCAAATCATGATGAGGAAACACGAGCTTCAATGCCATACAACTCTCCTTCCGTGGCCTCCAACTGCTCTTAAATGCAAGTAAAACTAAATGCATGCTCTTCAACCGATCGCTGCCCACACCTGCCCGCCCGACTAGCATCACTACTCTGGACGCTTCTGACGAAGAATATGTGGACAACTACAAATACCTAGGTGTCTGGTTAGACTGTGAACTCTCCTTCCAGACTCACATTAAGCATCTCCAATCCAAAATTAAATCTATAAGAGGCTTCCTATTTCGCATCAAAGCATCCTTTACTCATGCTGCCAAACATACCCTCGTAAAACTGACCAACCTACCGATCCTCGACTTCGGCGATGTCATTTACAAAATAGCCTCCAACACTCTACTCATCAAACTGGATGCAGTCTATCACAGTGCCATCCGTTTTGAAACCAAAGCCCCATATACTACCCACCACTGCGACCTGTACACTCTCGTTGGCTGGCCCTCGCTTCATACTCGTCGCCAAACCCACTGGCTCCAGGTCATCTATAAGTCTATGCTAGGTAAAGCCCCGCTTTATCTCAGCTCACTGGTCACCATAGCAGCACCCTCCCGTAGCACCCGCTCCAGCAGGTATATCTCACTGGTCATCCCTAAAGCCAATTATTTCTTTGGCCGCCTCTCCTTCCAGTTCTCTGCTGCCAATGACTGGAACAAACTGCAAAAATCACTGAAGCTGGAGACTCATAGCTTTAAGCACCAGCTGTCAGAGCAGCTCACAGATCACTGCACCTGTACATAGCCCATCTGTAAATAGCCCATCTAACTACCCCATCCCCATACTGTATTTATTTATTTATCTTGCTCCTTTGCACTCCAGTATCTCTACTTGCACATTCATCTTCTGCACATCTACCATTCCAGTGTTTAATTTCTATATTGTAATTATTTCGCCACCATGGCCTATTTATTGCCTTACGTCCCTTATCCTACCTCATTTCAACACACTGTATATAGACTTTTTCTACTGTATTATTGACTGTATGTTTGTTTATTCCATGTGTAACTCTGTGTTGTTGTTTTTGTTGTACTGCTTTGCTTTATCTTGGCCAGGTCGCAGTTGTAAGTGAGAACTTGTTCTCAACTAGCCTAGCTGGTTATATAAAGGTTAAATTAAATAAAATAAAATGTGCAAACATTCCAGGTGGCGGAAGCCTTGCAAAAGCCTCTCCTTCCAGCAGAAACGTGTGAAAAGCTCAACCTGCTACAGCTCAACCAACCAGCATGTCGTTCATCATGTCGGCACCAAAGAAACAACACCTCAGAGGCAATACTGAAACAGTTTGAGGATGTTCTTGAAGGGATGGGTACCAGTTCAGCACCACCTGGTAGGGGATGAGTCTGTCAGACCAGTTCAACAGCTTTCCCGCCGAATCCCCATTCCACTGAAAGAAAATATACTAAAGTCTGTTGATTCAATGGAGGAACATGGTGTCAGTACCAAACCTACTAAGTGTATAAGCAACATGGTTGTGGTGGAAACACTTGTCAAAATACGAGTCTAAGAGCCCTGAACAAAGCCCTATGCAGGGCACATTACCAAATTCTGACAAGTCTGGATGCAAAATAATTGATACTGGTAGGTATGTTTAGATGAAGAAAGCAGTTACTTCACCCCATTTTGGACCCCCAAGGGGAGATAACGGTGGACAAGGTTACCTTTTGGAGTGAAACCAGCTGCAGAGGAATATCAGCGAAGGCAACACGATGCACTTCAGGGACTGCGAGAACAAGCGTCATAGATGATGACATCACGGCTGTGGTGCCACAATTGAAGAAGCAGTGCAGGACCATGACCACAACCTAACTCAGCTCTTACAAAGAGCAAAGGGAGATGAATTTAAAGGTGAATAAAGACAAAAGTTAAGCTCAGCCTCACAAGTATTAAATATATGGGATATCTCTTGACAGCTAAAATACACTTACGTATTTGGTTTTAAATATACTTAATTATCAAAAGTAAAAGTATTTGCTGAAATACACTTAAGTATCAAAAGTAAAAGTAAAAGTATTCAACATTACAAATTCCTTATATTAAGCAAACCAGATGGCCTCATTTTCTTTTTTTATGTACAGATAGCCAGTGGCACACTCCAACACCCAGACATCATTTACAAATGAAGCATGTAAGTGAGTCAGCCAGATCAGAGGCAGTAGAGATGACCAGGGCCCTGTTTCATAAAGCAGGTTTAACAAACTCTGAGTTTAAACCTGAACTCTGGGTTGACTAACTCTGAGCTGTCAAACTCTGGTTTCAGAACAGGTGATAACAATTAGTTAAATCAACTCTGAGTTAAGTTAACCCTGAGTAAAGCACATGGATGAGGAGATAAAAAGCCCTCATCAATGGAACGCAGATAACATGATTCATCATGGCAACAGGAGAAAAAAGGGCTTGAAACTCCTACTTCTCCCCAGTGGAGTTAGAAATATTAATGAATGCAGAATATGACTTTATATTTCAGAAAAAAAGCAATACAGTAGCAGAAGCAAAAGAACGTGAGCTGGTGTGGCAGAAAATTGCTGACCGATTCAATGTGTGAGTATATTTATGCAGGTGCAACCCAACAGGCACAAAACGTACTTGGCAGCAACTGAATATGAAATATAAAAACATACTTCAAATAGGTAAGGTATAATTTCATGTTGTTTAGCCTACCCTACCTAGTTAAACAGCATTCAGTGGCTTCATTCAACATGTGATATATTTAAGTAGTTGGTGAAATTTAATAAGCAAAAAAAGAAACATTTTCAGCCATCCCAACACTGCCAGTATTTAATATTGTCTATTTGAAAGTAACACCTAAAATCCTTTATACATACAAGTCTCCAAATTTGTGTTTACTGGACAAGTTCAAATTTGACCTCCATTATTAGCCAATAGAAAAAAGGCTGAGGGCCGAAAAACAGGTGGGGGTCCACCACAACTCACAGAGGCTGAAGAGATGGCCCTCAGTCAAAACAGGTGGGGGTCCACCACAACTCACAGAGGCTGAAGAGATGGCCCTCAGTCAAAACAGGTGGGGGTCCACCACAACTCACAGAGGCTGAAGAGATGGCCCTCAGTCAAAACAGGTGGGCGACAGATTGCTGAAGACATCTCTGGAGGAAGCTCATTTGACCCAACCACCCCCCAGGACACAAGGGCCTACTTAAGAGGTTAATTATTCAAATGAATGATATATGTACATTCATCCTTTTGCCAGTGTTACCTCAGTGACGCTCCCACCCATCCATCTTAGACACAACTTTGGCACACTGATTTTTTTGTAGCGGTACAATTCTTTGTAATTGACTGCTGTAACTTTTTCAGATTCTTAATTGTCCTTAAGACATCATCATCTATTTTAAGGTGACTCAGAGTTATATATTTGAAAAATTGTGATGTGGCCTGCACACTGTTGTGAAAACTAAATGCAAATTAGGTGGGGCACTTTTATGAGTAAAGTTATAATTTAACTGTCTAATCTTCTTCATCTTCTACCAGTTACTGGTGGTGTAATCTGTCTGGTGGAGCCTTCTACCAGTTACTGGTGGTGTAATCTGTCTGGTGGGGCCTTCTACCAGTTACTGGTGGTGTAATCTGTCTGGTGGGGCCTTCTACCAGTTACTGGTGGTGTAATCTGTCTGGTGGAGCCTTCTACCAGTTACTGGTGGTGTAATGTGTCTGGTGGGGCCTTCTACCAGTTACTGGTGGTGTAATCTGTCTGGTGGAGCCTTCTACCAGTTACTGGTGGTGTAATCTGTCTGGTGGGGCCTTCTACCAGTTACTGGTGGTGTAATCTGTCTGGTGGAGCCTTCTACCAGTTACTGATGTTATAGTCTGTCTGGTGGAGCCTTCTACCAGTTACTGGTGGTGTAATCTGTCTGGTGGAGCCTTCTACCAGTTACTGGTGGTGTAATCTGTCTGGTGGGGCCTTCTACCAGTTACTGATGTTATAGTCTGTCTGGTGGAGCCTTCTACCAGTTACTGATGTTATAGTCTGTCTGGTGGAGCCTTCTACCAGTTACTGATGTTATAATCTGTCTGGTGGAGCCTTCTACCAGTTACTGGTGGTGTAATCTGTCTGGTGGAGCCTTCTACCAGTTACTGATGTTATAGTCTGTCTGGTGGAGCCTTCTGCCAGTTACTGGTGGTGTAATCTGTCTGGTGGAGCCTTCTACCAGTTACTGATGTTATAGTCTGTCTGGTGGAGCCTTCTACCAGTTACTGATGTTATAGTCTGTCTGGTGGAGCCTTCTACCAGTTACTGATGTTATAGTCTGTCTGGTGGAGCCTTCTACCAGTTACTGATGTTATAGTCTGTCTGGTGGAGCCTTCTACCAGTTACTGATGTTATAGTCTGTCTGGTGGAGCCTTCTACCAGTTACTGATGGTGTAATCTGTCTGGTGGAGCCTTCTACCAGTTACTGATGGTGTAGTCTGTCTGGTGGAGCCTTCTACCAGTTACTGATGTTATAGTCTGTCTGGTGGAGCCTTCTACCAGTTACTGGTGGTGTAATCTGTCTGGTGGAGCCTTCTACCAGTTACTGATGTTATAATCTGTCTGGTGGAGCCTTCTACCAGTTACTGATGTTATAGTCTGTCTGGTGGAGCCTTCTACCAGTTGCTGATGTTATAATCTGTCTGGTGGAGCCTTCTACCAGTTACTGATGTTATAGTCTGTCTGGTGGAGCCTTCTACCAGTTACTGGTGGTGTAATCTGTCTGGTGGAGCCTTCTACCAGTTACTGATGGTGTAATCTGTCTGGTGGGGCCTTCTACCAGTTACTGATGTTATAGTCTGTCTGGTGGAGCCTTCTACCAGTTACTGATGTTATAGTCTGTCTGGTGGAGCCTTCTACCAGTTACTGGTGGTGTAATCTGTCTGGTGGAGCCTTCTACCAGTTACTGGTGGTGTAATCTGTCTGGTGGGGCCTTCTACCAGTTACTGATGTTATAGTCTGTCTGGTGGAGCCTTCTACCAGTTACTGATGTTATAGTCTGTCTGGTGGAGCCTTCTACCAGTTACTGATGTTATAGTCTGTCTGGTGGAGCCTTCTACCAGTTACTGGTGGTGTAATCTGTCTGGTGGAGCCTTCTACCAGTTACTGGTGGTGTAATCTGTCTGGTGGAGCCTTCTACCAGTTACTGATGTTATAGTCTGTCTGGTGGAGCCTTCTACCAGTTACTGGTGGTGTAATCTGTCTGGTGGAGCCTTCTACCAGTTACTGATGTTATAGTCTGTCTGGTGGAGCCTTCTACCAGTTACTGATGTTATAGTCTGTCTGGTGGAGCCTTCTACCAGTTACTGGTGGTGTAATCTGTCTGGTGGAGCCTTCTACCAGTTACTGATGTTATAGTCTGTCTGGTGGAGCCTTCTACCAGTTACTGATGTTATAGTCTGTCTGGTGGAGCCTTCTACCAGTTACTGGTGGTGTAATCTGTCTGGTGGAGCCTTCTACCAGTTACTGGTGGTGTAATCTGTCTGGTGGAGCCTTCTACCAGTTACTGGTGGTGTAATCTGTCTGGTGGAGCCTTCTACCAGTTACTGATGTTATAGTCTGTCTGGTGGGGCCTTCTACCAGTTACTGATGTTATAGTCTGTCTGGTGGAGCCTTCTACCAGTTACTGATGTTATAGTCTGTCTGGTGGAGCCTTCTACCAGTTACTGATGTTATAGTCTGTCTGGTGGAGCCTTCTACCAGTTACTGATGTTATAGTCTGTCTGGTGGAGCCTTCTACCAGTTACTGATGGTGTAATCTGTCTGGTGGAGCCTTCTACCAGTTACTGATGTTATAGTCTGTCTGGTGGAGCCTTCTACCAGTTACTGATGTTATAGTCTGTCTGGTGGAGCCTTCTACCAGTTACTGATGTTATAGTCTGTCTGGTGGAGCCTTCTACCAGTTACTGGTGGTGTAATCTGTCTGGTGGAGCCTTCTACCAGTTACTGATGTTATAGTCTGTCTGGTGGAGCCTTCTACCAGTTACTGATGTTATAGTCTGTCTGGTGGAGCCTTCTACCAGTTACTGATGGTGTAATCTGTCTGGTGGGGCCTTCTACCAGTTACTGATGTTATAGTCTGTCTGGTGGAGCCTTCTACCAGTTACTGATGTTATAGTCTGTCTGGTGGGGCCTTCTACCAGTTACTGGTGGTGTAATCTGTCTGGTGGAGCCTTCTACCAGTTACTGATGGTGTAATCTGTCTGGTGGAGCCTTCTACCAGTTACTGGTGGTGTCAGTCTGTCTGGTGGGGCCTTCTACCAGTTACTGATGGTGTAATCTGTCTGGTGGAGCCTTCTACCAGTTACTGATGTTATAGTCTGTCTGGTGGAGCCTTCTACCAGTTACTGATGTTATAGTCTGTCTGGTGGAGCCTTCTACCAGTTACTGATGGTGTAATCTGTCTGGTGGAGCCTTCTACCAGTTACTGATGGTGTAATCTGTCTGGTGGGGCCTTCTACCAGTTACTGGTGGTGTAATCTGTCTGGTGGAGCCTTCTACCAGTTACTGATGGTGTCATCTGTCTGGTGGAGCCTTCTACCAGTTACTGGTGGTGTAATCTGTCTGGTGGAGCCTTCTACCAGTTACTGATGTTATAGTCTGTCTGGTGGAGCCTTCTACCAGTTACTGGTGGTGTAATCTGTCTGGTGGAGCCTTCTACCAGTTACTGATGGTGTCATCTGTCTGGTGGAGCCTTCTACCAGTTACTGGTGGTGTAATCTGTCTGGTGGAGCCTTCTACCAGTTACTGATGGTGTAATCTGTCTGGTGGAGCCTTCTACCAGTTACTGATGTTATAGTCTGTCTGGTGGAGCCTTCTACCAGTTACTGGTGTTATAGTCTGTCTGGTGGAGCCTTCTACCAGTTACTGATGTTATAGTCTGTCTGGTGGAGCCTTCTACCAGTTACTGATGGTGTAATCTGTCTGGTGGAGCCTTCTACCAGTTACTGATGTTATAGTCTGTCTGGTGGAGCCTTCTACCAGTTACTGGTGGTGTAATCTGTCTGGTGGAGCCTTCTACCAGTTACTGGTGGTGTCATCTGTCTGGTGGAGCCTTCTACCAGTTACTGGTGGTGTCATCTGTCTGGTGGAGCCTTCTACCAGTTACTGGTGGTGTAATCTGTCTGGTGGGGCCTTCTACCAGTTACTGATGTTATAGTCTGTCTGGTGGAGCCTTCTACCAGTTACTGATGTTATAGTCTGTCTGGTGGAGCCTTCTACCAGTTACTGATGTTATAGTCTGTCTGGTGGAGCCTTCTACCAGTTACTGATGGTGTAATCTGTCTGGTGGAGCCTTCTACCAGTTACTGATGTTATAGTCTGTCTGGTGGAGCCTTCTACCAGTTACTGATGGTGTAATCTGTCTGGTGGAGCCTTCTACCAGTTACTGGTGGTGTAATCTGTCTGGTGGAGCCTTCTACCAGTTACTGGTGGTGTAATCTGTCTGGTGGAGCCTTCTACCAGTTACTGGTGGTGTAATCTGTCTGGTGGAGCCTTCTACCAGTTACTGGTGGTGTAGTCTGTCTGGTGGAGCCTTCTACCAGTTACTGGTGGTGTAGTCTGTCTGGTGGAGCCTTCTACCAGTTACTGATGGTGTAATCTGTCTGGTGGAGCCTTCTACCAGTTACTGGTGGTGTAATCTGTCTGGTGGAGCCTTCTACCAGTTACTGATGTTATAGTCTGTCTGGTGGAGCCTTCTACCAGTTACTGATGTTATAGTCTGTCTGGTGGAGCCTTCTACCAGTTACTGATGTTATAGTCTGTCTGGTGGAGCCTTCTACCAGTTACTGATGTTATAGTCTGTCTGGTGGAGCCTTCTACCAGTTACTGATGTTATAGTCTGTCTGGTGGAGCCTTCTACCAGTTACTGATGTTATAGTCTGTCTGGTGGAGCCTTCTACCAGTTACTGATGGTGTAATCTGTCTGGTGGAGCCTTCTACCAGTTACTGATGTTATAGTCTGTCTGGTGGAGCCTTCTACCAGTTACTGGTGGTGTAATCTGTCTGGTGGAGCCTTCTACCAGTTACTGATGTTATAGTCTGTCTGGTGGAGCCTTCTACCAGTTACTGATGTTATAGTCTGTCTGGTGGAGCCTTCTACCAGTTACTGATGTTATAGTCTGTCTGGTGGAGCCTTCTACCAGTTACTGATGGTGTAATCTGTCTGGTGGAGCCTTCTACCAGTTACTGGTGGTGTCATCTGTCTGGTGGAGCCTTCTACCAGTTACTGATGTTATAGTCTGTCTGGTGGAGCCTTCTACCAGTTACTGGTGGTGTAATCTGTCTGGTGGAGCCTTCTACCAGTTACTGATGTTATAGTCTGTCTTGTGGAGCCTTCTACCAGTTACTGATGTTATAGTCTGTCTGGTGGAGCCTTCTACCAGTTACTGATGTTATAGTCTGTCTGGTGGAGCCTTCTACCAGTTACTGATGTTATAGTCTGTCTGGTGGAGCCTTCTGCCATAACAGACCTCCATGCAGTTGTAAATACTCTTAATACTCCACTGATTTTTCATAATGGGTTAGAGTAGAACACCAATGTTGTTCATTTTCATTACAGGAGAATGATGAAGACACCTGTCAGCTGCCACAGAGAGGGAAGATGCAGAGAGGGAAGATGCAGAGAGGGAAGATGCAGAGAGGGACGATGCAGAGAGGGACGATGCAGAGAGGGACGATGCAGAGAGGGACGATACAGAGAGGGACGATGCAGAGAGGGACGATGCAGAGAGGGACGATGCAGAGAGGGACGATACAGAGAGGGACGATGCAGAGAGGGACGATGCAGAGAGGGACGATGCAGAGAGGGACGATACAGAGAGGCCTATTGAGGTTTACACCTTAAAAATCACATCTAACAGTTGATAGTGTTGTACCATAATAAAACTAGCACCTTATTTTTCTCTAACAGAGCAATGCTGGAAATGAGGAAGAGGGTCCATCCAATTTACCTCAGCACAACTTACCTCAGTAAAATGTTGTTCAGCATATGCCCATGACTTACAATGAAACTAAGTAGACATGGCATTGTGAAACTCAATGTTATTTGTTTGTGTTCCTATAGCTCCCTGTGAAACAGCTGTACAATGTGTACTTAAAGAAACAAATTGAAAAATGTCATTTAGAAATTGACCACATAAGGCTGCAGATGCAAACGATAAAAATAGAAATACAACTGCTGGAACATCAGTTAAAGGTGGGTGAGGAGTCCACAGGTGGTACATCAGTTAAAGGTGGGTGAGGAGTCCACAGGTGGTACATCAGTTAAAGGTGGGTGAGGTGTCCACAGGTGGTACATCAGTTAAAGGTGGGTGAGGAGTCCACAGGTGGTACATCAGTTAAAGGTGGGTGAGGAGTCCACAGGTGGTACATCAGTTAAAGGTGGGTGAGGAGTCCACAGGTGGTACATCAGTTAAAGGTGGGTGAGGAGTCCACAGGTGGTACATCAGTTAAAGGTGGGTGAGGAGTCCACAGGTGGTACATCAGTTAAAGGTGGGTGAGGAGTCCACAGGTGGTACATCAGTTAAAGGTGGGTGAGGAGTCCACAGGTGGTACATCAGTTAAAGGTGGGTGAGGAGTCCACAGGTGGTACATCAGTTAAAGGTGGGTGAGGAGTCCACAGGTGGTACATCAGTTAAAGGTGGGTGAGGAGTCCACAGGTGGTACATCAGTTAAAGGTGGGTGAGGAGTCCACAGGTGGTACATCAGTTAAAGGTGGGTGAGGAGTCCACAGGTGGTACATCAGTTAAAGGTGGGTGAGGAGTCCACAGGTGGTACATCAGTTAAAGGTGGGTGAGGAGTCCACAGGTGGTACATCAGTTAAAGGTGGGTGAGGTGCCCACAGGTGGAACATCAGTTAAAGGTGGGTGAGGAGTCCACAGGTGGTACATCAGTTAAAGGTGGGTGAGGTGCCCACAGGTGGTACATCAGTTAAAGGTGGGTGAGGAGCCCACAGGTGGTACATCAGGTAAAGGTGGGTGAGGAGTCCACAGGTGGTACATCAGTTAAAGGTGGGTGAGGTGTCCACAGGTGGTACATCAGTTAAAGGTGGGTGAGGAGTCCACAGGTGGTACATCAGTTAAAGGTGGGTGAGGTGCCCACAGGTGGTACATCAGTTAAAGGTGGGTGAGGAGCCCACAGGTGGTACATCAGTTAAAGGTGGGTGAGGAGCCCACAGGTGGTACATCAGTTAAAGGTGGGTGAGGAGTCCACAGGTGGTACATCAGTTAAAGGTGGGTGAGGTGCCCACAGGTGGTACATCAGTTAAATGTGGGTGAGGTGTCCACAGGTGGTACATCAGGGTGGGTGAGGAGTCCACAGGTGGTACATCAGTTAAAGGTGGGTAGGAGTCCACAGGTGGTACATCAGGGTGGGTGAGGTGTCCACAGGTGGTACATCAGTTAAAGGTGGGTGAGGAGTCCACAGGTGGTACATCAGTTAAAGGTGGGTGAGGAGTCCACAGGTGGTACATCAGTTAAAGGTGGGTGAGGAGTCCACAGGTGGTACATCAGTTAAAGGTGGGTGAGGAGTCCACAGGTGGTACATCAGTTAAAGGTGGGTGAGGAGTCCACAGGTGGTACATCAGTTAAAGGTGGGTGAGGAGTCCACAGGTGGTACATCAGTTAAAGGTGGGTGAGGTGTCCACAGGTGGTACATCAGTTAAAGGTGGGTGAGGAGTCCACAGGTGGTACATCAGTTAAAGGTGGGTGAGGTGTCCACAGGTGGTACATCAGTTAAAGGTGGGTGAGGTGCCCACAGGTGGTACATCAGTTAAAGGTGGGTGAGGAGTCCACAGGTGGTACATCAGTTAAAGGTGGGTGAGGAGTCCACAGGTGGTAATTAGCTGCAGTAGCTGTATTGAGAAGTCTCTTTCATTTGAAATGCTAAAGACTACTATTTAGGCCTACCTGCACATTAATGCTGTGGAAAGACTTCATTTACTGAAGGAGCTGTGATAGGAATATGAGTGCCATCTATGCAGCCAATCACACCTGGAAACCCTAAAATATATCAAATGAACTGATTAGTGCTTCATGTCTCAAAGCTTCATGTTAAATAAATCAATTATTGCCTGGACTGATGCATACAATTCTGTGGAATTGTTCTTTGATGAGGCTTGTGGGTCTGTGACTTGGGAACACCACAAAAGTCTACAGTAAACATTTCAGTGCAAGAGTCACATTCTTGACAGCCCGACAGACGGTTGCCTTGGAAATATGCTCATCGTCACTGATGTTATATAGAAAACTCCCGTTGGCAAAAAAAAACTAAGTGCAACACAAAGAATTTATTCCCGAACTGAGAGCATGCCCACGATGTGTCAAATGAACGATATGGGGGCTGAAAATATTGTTCAGATGAATGATCGATTGTGCAGAAAAACAGAAACGCTCAAACAGATAATCAGTGTCACAGGCCGGCTCATAGCCAGTGGCAAAAATGAGGGGACATGGACAACAGGTATAGGCCAATCAAAAGGTTCTTTATTATAAAACAAAAAACTATTAACTTTAACCAAAGAAAAAGGAATGAGGTGTGGAAATGTCATAATGTAGGGTGTATGTAAAGTGCATGGATGCATGAATCTGTGTGTGGGAACATGACTGAATGGAAACCTACAAAGGAACAAACAAAACAGGATCATACCTGGAGGAGCAGGGAGGGAGAGAGAGGTTAGTGAAGCAGCAGGTTTAAATACCCTGAGCCCAGGTGGCTCCAATCACTAACGACCCTCCTCTGCCTGCAGGAGAAACCGTCCCTGCACTGCAGAGGAGGGGCCGTGACATCAGGGAACGATAAATCATCTAAGCGGGGTCTGATCACCCTCTTCCCGAGGGAGATTTCTGCGGAGTGTTTGTGCTTCAATATCAACTGTCTCTTCAAGAAAAGGACACGCCATATCTGACACCTCCTTCAGTCTGCTAACTCAGGGTTAGTTGAGGAAAACCTGCCAGCGAACAGGTTAGCTTTACGGAGTATGTTGCCATAGTAACTGACTCGGAGTTAAGCTGAACTGGTTTTGTGAAAACCAAAAACCCAGAGTTTCCTTCAACTCTGAGTCAACTAACTCTCATTACCTTCCCTATATCTGTCACCTCCTTAGTTCCATTCCCCAGGCAGTATTGACTATGTGTTTCTTCTCTGTATACTACGCTTGTATCGGTCCATGTATCGTTTCTTATTAAACTCACCACCTGTACTTGCTTCCTGGCTCCCAGCTTCCACATTACAAATGTTCTCTTGATAATAAGTGTGGGAATTAGAGCATTTTCATGTCCTGCTGTGAATTTAAATGTAATGAGTACTTTTGGGTGTCAGGGAAAATGTATGGAGTAAAAAGTACATCATTTTCTTTAGGAATGTAGTGAAGTAAAAGTAAAAGTTGTCAAAAAAATAAATAGTAAAGTAAAGTACAGATACCCGCAAAAAACGACTTAATAGTACTTTCAAGTATTTTTACTTAAGTGATTTACACCACTGGAGGTTGGCTACTTAACTTGAAGCAGCAAATTCTGAAGGTGTGAATAATGCGACAAATAAGTGATTATAATACAATAGGTAGGTCTAGGCTAACGCATACAAAACAGAAAGTAGAACGTCTCCAAATAATCTGTAGGACAACAAACATATTTATCTCCCAAAGTTGTCTGTTTTCACAACAGCTCCCAACCGCAGCATGAAAAATGCCGACCTCTGTCCAGACCAGCAGGTCACGCAGGCATTCTGCAGAAATGCAGCCCTCTGCCCCAGGGCTACCCTGCCAGAGTTGATATCTCTAGACGCTCAAAGGTCTGGTATGTGCTAATAGTGTATAGACACGGTAAACGTCAGGATAAGCCTAGATTTTTCCGACACTAACATTACAACAAAACTTACTCTAACAATACAAAATAATCACGTTTTAGGGTTTGATGACATAGCTAACATGTCAAGACGTTTATTGTTTTTAATTGCATGGAATGCCATCCTGGTCATGACATGTTGGAACTTGCCCTGATGAGGGGCTAAAATAAATAGGGGCCCTGTGGAACTCTCAGGTGTGCCGCGAAACTATTCCTAATCTTGATCATTGTTTTTTGAACACTCACTGTGACCTGTGGAATGCACATGGAATTTTGACTTGGAAGCACTACTGGCGGTCAGATGAAACATCAAAGGGCACATGGTTACATCTGTATCACTGTTTCAAGTCCAGTGTCCTCAGGCTGTTGTATCATTCGATGTGCATGCATCACCAGCAAAGGCATTTATTTTGTCTGTGACAACCATTACAACAGGCAAGTCTGATTAGGCTTCGCCAGTCATTTATTTCTTAATATATGGCTCTGGTCTGACCTAAAACACAGCCTCTACCATAAAAACAAACGGAGCATGGCTTTGTGTCTGTGGTTGTCTCTACCTTTTTACCCTTTGTGCTGTTGTCTGTGCCCAATAGTGTTTGAACCATGTTTTTGTGCTGCTACCATGTTGTTGTCATGTTGTGTTGCTACCATGCTGTGTTGTCATGTGTTGCTGCCTTTCTATGTTCTTGTCTTATGTCTCTCTTTATATAGTATTATGTTGTCTCTGTCAGGGATTTCTTCGTCGGAGGACGATATAACGAAATCATCGTGGGAAAAAGATGACCAATACGCAGCAGAGTTGATGTAGTTCATTTTGAACATTTAATAAACTCAAAATGGGTATACAAGATAACAAAACAAAACTCACGATAACCTGACAGTCCTGTTAGGCATACTTACACTATACACGGAACAATTGACAAACTGACAGTCTGGTAAGGCACAAGGCTATACACAGAATAATCCCCCACAAATCACACACAAACACACCCTAATATATGGGACTCTCAATCAAAGGCAGATAGACAACACCTGCCTTCAACTGAGAGTCCCAACCCCAATTAACCAAACATAGAAACACCCACACTAGACTAACCATCTAATACAAACACATAGACCATCAACCAAAAACCCGGAAATACTAAATCAAACACCCTTTACACAAACACACCACCCCGAACCACATAAAACAAATACCCTCTGCCACGTCCTGACCAAACTATAATACTAATTAACCTTTATACTGGCCAGGACGTGACAGTCTCTCTTGTCGTGATGTGTGTTTTGTCCTATATTTATATTTTATTTGTATTTTTTATCAAAGCCCCCATCCCCGCAGGAGGCCTTTTGCCTTGTGGTAGGGTGTCATTTTAAATGATCATTTGTTCTTAACTAGTTAAATAAAGGTTCAATTAAAATTTTAAATTAAAAATAACAATGCAGAAAACCGCTCACCTGTAGCCCAAACCGTTCAAAATGGAAGACAAATTTGACATATTTTTACTTCTGGCCAGGCTCGCTGGAATAATATTAAATTGGTACACACAAATTAACCATCATGAGTAAGGAACTATCAAAACAATGAAAATATTTCAAATACACCCGATTTAATATACATATATACTGTATACAGTACTAGTCAAAAGTTTTGGACACCCCTACTCATTCAAGGGTTTTTCTTTATTTTTACTATTTTCTATTTTGTAGAATAATAGTGAAGACATCAAAACTATGAAATAACACATATGGAATCATGTAGTAACCAAAAAAATGTGTTAAACAAATCAAAATATATTCGGCTTTTAGATTCTTCAAAGTAGCCACCCTTTGCCTTGATGACAGCTTTGCATACTCTTGGCATTCTCTCAACCAGCTTCACCCGGAATGCTTTTCCAACAGTCATGTAGGATTTCCCACATATGCTGAGCACTTGTTGGCTGCTTTTCCTTCACTCTGCGGTCCAACTCATCCCAAATCAATTGTGGTGAGGTCGGGCGATTGTGGAGGCCAGGTCATCTGACGCAGCACTCCATCACTATCCTTCTTGGTCAAATAGGGCTCCTGAGTGGCGCAGCGGTCTAAGGTACTGCATCTCAGTGCAAGAGTCATCACTGCAGTCCCTGGTTAAAATCCAGGCTGCATCACTGATATAATAATTTGTATGTGTTAATATAATGGCTAAAGTGTTCCACTCTGAAATTGTATAATAGTGTGAAATGTTTGAGAATCATGAGAAGATAAAACAAGGATTTGTGTAGATCTGTAGGAATTTTAATGCTAGGGTATTATATTCTTTAGTAGGGATGTAAGCAGAGTGAAGTTATAGAGTAGATAATAGAAAATCATTAGAGGTTTTCAAACCAAGAGGGCCCCAACGGGGGAGGGGAGGTGAAAGCCTTGAAGAATGTGGCAAAATTTATGGTTCTTTGTGGTTAGTGGAAAAGTACTGGTTGTTTGAGCAGGGAGTGGTCTAAAGATAGGAATGTGTGTGTGTATTATAAAAGGACTGAGTCCTCATTTTTGACTTTAGAGCTCTCATGAATAAAGATCTGTGAACCTTTTTTATAAAATCTGAGACTTTGCCCAATTATTAGTGAATCCAGGGTCTTACAAACCTCGTTGAATTGGTTAAAGATTAAATGCATTATTGGGATTGAAAATTCCCTTAACAATCACATCTGGCTGTGATTGGGAGTCCCAAAGGGTGGCGCATGTCCATGTTTGACTGGGGTAGGCCGTCATTAACTGACTTGCCGAGTGAAATATATATTTTTTAAATAAATAAAAATAGCTCTTACACAGCCTGGAGGTGTGTTGGGTCATTGTCCTGTTGGAAAAAAAGATAGTCCCACTAAGAGCAAAACAGATGGTGGTTAAGTGTGCCTTGAATTTGAAATAAATCACAGACAGTGTCACCAGCAAAGCACCCCCACACCATACCACCTCCTCAGTGCTTCACGGTGGGAGCCACACATGCGGAGATCAGCCGTTCAGCCACTCTGCGTCTCACAAAAACACAGAGGTTGGAACCAAAAATCTCAAATTTGGACTCATCAGACCAAAGGAAAGGATTTCCACCGGTTTAATGTCCATTGCTCGTGTTTCTTAGCCCAAGCAAGTCTCTTCTTATTATTGGTGTCCTTTAGTAGTGGTTTCTATGCAGCAATTCAACCATGAATGCTTGATTCAGTCTTCTCTGAGCAGTTGATGTTGAGATATGTCTGTTACTTGAACTCTGTGACGCATTAATTTGGGCTGCAATTTCTGCGGTGCAGTTAACTCTAATGAACTTTTCCTCTGCAGCAGAGGTAACTCTGGGTCTTCCTTTCCTGTGGCGGTCCTCATAAGAGCCAGTTTCATTATAGCGCTTGATGGTTTTTGCGACTGCACTTGAAGAAACGTTCAAAGATCTTACATTTTTCCGTATTGACTGACCTTCATGTGTTAAAGTAATGATGAACTGTCATTTCTCTTTGCTTATTTGAGCTGTTCTTGCCATAATATGGACTTGGTCTTTTACCAAATAGGGCTATCTTCTGTATACCATCCCTACCTTGTCACAAGACAACTGATTGGCTCAAACACATTAAGAAGGAAATAAATTCCACAAATTAACTTTTAACAAGGCACACCTGTTAAAATAAATGCATTCCAGGTGACCACCTCATGTAGCTGGTTGAGAAAATGCCAAGGGTGTGCAAAGCTGTAATCAAGGCAAAGAGTGGCTACTTTGAAGAATCTCTAATATAAAATATATTTTTATTTGATTAACACTTTTTTGGTTACTACATTATTATTTCATAGTTGTGATGTCTTTACTATTATTCTACAATGTAGAAAATAGTAAAAATAAAGAAAAACCCTTGAATGAGTAGGTGTGTCCAAACATTTGACTGGTACTGTATTTAGCATGGTTTTATCAATGTCTAGATTTTTCCCTTTTGTTCAGCTGGTGGAACAATCAAGAAGTCTGGAAAGAAGGTATTTGAAGACCATGCACTCATATGTTGCTGAATCACAGCCCCCTGTGAAATCCAACCCACCTCCCTCTCTCTCCCTCAGTTTTTTTCTTTCATTTCTATCAATAGTAAAAAGAGGAAAACATGAAATGACCTTTTTGAATTATAATTTTCAATGTGGTCTTGTAAATAATTTACATTTACATTTAAGTCATTTAGCAGACGCTCTTATCCAGAGCGACTTACAAATTGATATAATAAAGTATTGTAACTACTGCAGGATTTTCACTCCATCATCTTTATTTGAGATTCGGTCAAGATACACATCAGTTTTAGATCAGTAGCTACACTAGACATACAAATATGATATACAGTATTAATATGACTAGTAATGAGGTAAGATTTAATCACAGTTCAATGTAACTTTTCCTAAGCTTGACCATCCTTATAAGCCTTCTTCTCCAGATCCATCACCTCTTCACTCACTTCCTCTGTCCTCCTGTCCATGTACAGGGTTCTATTTCCCAGTCGCAGAGCCTGAAAATCAGATTTGTTTTGTTATATCTACAATTATTTTTCTGTGTCGGGTCATATGTGCGTCTGTGTATGGATTGATATGTGAATGTGTGTGTGGAATGATTTGTCTGTAAAGATGACGCTGTTTAGTTTTTTTGTCTTTACCCCGTTTTGACAATTTTCTTTAAGAGGAAAGTTTGGATCAATGATAAAGATCAATGATGCTGCTTACTCTGTTTTGTTGGTGTTTTTCTTTTCAGCTCTACCTCCACAGGGTAATGGTCGCTCACCTTCAGGGCCTAATAAAGCATAGTAGTTACATGTTGAGACATGAGTCAGACGGCTCAACTTTGACATGTACTGTATTTCTAGGACAGATTGTCACAATGTAGGCTACTAACATGTTCATTTCATCTACTTATATTATTGTAATCAAACCATCTACCAGGATGGAATTTGTCTGTAACCTGCATACTTACATCTTCTTCAGAAAGCCCATATGCAATCTGGAAGTTGAACGGTTTGGCAGAGTTTGGCACGATGGCGTTAAGCATGTCAACCCCATAGATCACAATCCTAGATGTTGATCAGAAAAGGAAGTCAGCAGTCATTCCATATTACACACAAGTAAATTAGTTTTATAATAGCTTTTATGACAGCTCTTATGACATTTTAACCACCTTTAAACAATACCAAAGAAATGTCAAATGAACTCCATAGGTGATTATCTGTTTCATACATGAGGCGTTCATTAATTAATTTCACAAATCACACTGAGCCACCTGTCATAAGTGTTATCGTTGCCTGTGTTTGCTGTGGTATCCACGTCATCTTTAATCAGCCAGTGGAAATTTTTGTCACTGCGGATACGGATGGCTTTCATGCCCTTTTTAGAAAGGTAGGAACCGTCTGCATTGAAGTCACCTAGGATCATGACGTTCTGGTACAGAGAGAAACATTCAACAACAACAGTTACTTTTCATCCAGAATAAGGACACTGTTTTTAGGAGAGCATACATAGTTATCTTGAAATCCCCATGTGGCTGGTTTTGTATTTTACTTGTCAAAGGCTCATATATACGGTTTGGTGACAAGTGCACTTTCTAAACCCAAGGGAGGTGTTAAGCTCTGTCAATGGTTTAGCTCAGAGCTTACATCAGTCTTCCATTTCTTTGTCACTTCCAGGAAGACATCATAAAGCTCATCCAGCTCTTTCACTGAATCCTCAGGCTTGGTGTGCACTGGGATCAGTACCAAGTCCTCAAGCACTGAGCAACACAGGAAGAGATGAGAAATATATATTACAGCTGTTTATGAATGGGCTTTTACTCTCTGCTGCAATATCCAGCTGTCTGTCTGTTTGCCGTTCACGCTCATATTATTTGCTAAATCAAATGCCATATGGATGGATCATGCTTAATTCTAGCACTCCTGTGCCCCTTACCAGAGTGGAGACATTTGAAGCGAAGAATGTAAGGCTCCCTGGCGAAGGCGTCCACATCTCCAGCCTGGTTGTCCTCATATTGCCAGGTGTCAACCAAGTCCACCAAATCATCCCTTTCAGAACAAACAATACAACACGTTTAATAGCATTAGTCCTGCATTATATGTATTTTTTTTTTATCAGATCACAATGTAAAAAAATGAATGGCATCAGATAGAGGTTTATGAAGGTAAAGTTGACCATGTGTTTGAATTGTACCTGTACAGAAACATAAACTGCTCCTTGTATTTGTCTCTTCCCAGACGAGAGCTGATTTGCAGAGTGTAGTGTTGCTTTTTATTAGCCCTGTAATGACACACCTGTAATGAGTGATACTTATCATGTAGGGCCAGGAGTCTCCCCAGTTGTGTATTTTATAGCGTCACATGAGGGAAATCACTTGACTTACTTATTTAATTCCTCCAGGAACTTTTTCACTGAAGTGCCTCTCTCGTCCACCACCTCCAGAATCACTATGATGTCATAGCGAGACACAATCTGATAGGACGAAAGGAAGAAAAAGGAAAAAAACGTTCATTAATTGATTTGTTTATATGTACTATAACATCCTTGTTTTGAGGATAGTTTGACAAATGTTTCTCTGAGGGAATTATAAGATCACGAATAGAATCATATAGCTGTACCTTCACAAGGGTAGCAAGGGTGTTTGGGTTTGATAGCTTACGCTGCCCAAATTTCTGGATGTTGAAAGATGCAACCTTCATGACTGCTGCTGGAAAAAGAGATAAATAAAATCACATCCATGTAAAACTATAATGAACTGCTAGTTGATCAAACAAGCAACGATTCCAGAAAAAGGATGTATTTACCTAAACCAAAACAAGTTTAATAGTCCATGTGTTTATTGCCCTCTGTGTGGGTTTTATGATAATGCACAACAGCAATGTCTCATAAATGGCTCAACACAAGGAAAACATGCTTCAGGACATGCATTAGGATGTACTCAGTATAGATTCTTGTTAAAATTCCTGATGCAAAGGTAGTGTTTCTATTGGCATGGCCACATGATTAAACTATTTTAGTGAAAGGGTTGGAAAGCATGTCTCTGAGTACACTTATTTAGAACCCTTAAAAAAGGGTTCTTCGGTTTGACCCTGTAGAACCCTTTATGGTTCCAGAACCTTTTCACCAAACAAAGAACCCTTTTAGAGACCTTTATTCTGTAGAGAAGGTCCCTGTAAATAAAACTCTTTCTAAGAGTGCAGTCATGCACCTTGTTCAGTGGCCCTGTGAGAGCTATAACAACCCTCCATTATCTTCAATGGCCAGAAGATCTCCTCATGGTGTGAAAAAACAGGACTATTTCAGCGCTACACGTGAATCTGCTAGAGAACATAATAGTAGTTTACAAACTATGTAATATGACGGTCATTACATTGTACATTTAATACTGAAAATCTAATTTGTACTAGAGTCTCCTTCAAAAAATGAATTATTTATATCAAGGGATTAAGCTAAAAATGTCCTTTCATTGTGTTAGGTTAAAGGTCCTCTGTTTGATATCCAGAGTACTTGTCATATCAGCGGTCACTCCTGGTTGGGTGGAGGTGAAACCAGTTGATCAAGGTAGGATGGAGCTGGATAAACTGGAGCTGAGGAGTTCAAATTCAAATGCTTCAAGATGAGTTGATCTGCTGACAACAGAATGGAGGGCTATTTCCCTATGGAACACGTTGCAACATCGCAGCTCCACAGTCTGTGGTTGCAACTCTAATACAGTAATACAATTGTGAGCCAGCAGTTGTACCACTATTTAAATGTATCCTTTATTTAACCAGGAAGTGCTGTTAGATGAGAATGTATTTCTGAGGGAGACCTGGCCAAAGCAGCATTTCCGTACAGTACTTTCAACAAAGTTTTCAGAGGTGTAGGCTTAGTCACTCCAGATGTGTAATTCCTCACCAGATGTGAAATTCCTAGTTGTGAGGAATTCCACCAAGCAGGACAGATAAAAATAATACATGAAGTCACTTTAGTCCTACAGTGACTCAGCCTACGGACTAGGAGTAGGTTACTGTAGCAACAGCTTGTGACTGATTCTAACTTCTCTTTGTTGTGCAATAAACAGCGTTTCTTCTCACAGAACAGTAGTTCTGGATGACTGGCTGGAACAGAATTATGAATTCAATGTCATGTAGGTAGCATGCAAAAACAATCCAGCATATTTCAGTCAAATTAAACCACTAGAGTTGTAAAAGGATGTAACATGATCTCTGTTGACAAGCTCCAACATGCTCAGACATTACCTGTGGTATATTGTGTGGGAAGGGGCTTACAGGAATGTTCTATCTGGTTTCTTTCACTGACAAACTTGCAAAAACAAATGATATATTTTACCATCAGTTCAAATACCTCCAAACCCTAATAACACGAGAATAACAGAAGGCTTAGAACAGTGTTTCCCAACTCCAGTCCTCAAGTACCCCCAACAGTGTTCATTTGTATTGTAGCCCTGGACAAGATCACCTGATTCAACTTGTCAATTAATCATCAAGCCCTCAATGAATTAAAGCAAAACAAGAAAATCATTGAACATTTTCCAAGTATTTAAAATTGATTGTGCTGGAGTCTGCATACAAATGAAGGAATACCTCATATCTGTAAAATCCATTTCGACTTCACTTACCTGAAGGGATGATAGGCTCTATGATGATGTGGTGCAGTATCTTGTTTAGCAATGAACAACTGTAACTCTCTTACAGGGGCTTGGCCTTCTTATAGCAAGCATATGTCACTTGATTGGCTGAAACTTGTGTGTGAGCCAAGCCCAGCCCCTAGTTGATAGAGCGGCCCCAGCTGAACCAGTCAGTAAAGGATAACCAAAACATTAACATCCTGCCCACACACTTTTCTAACAGATCACCTGCAACTACAGTATATCAGGCTTACCTTCTCTTAAAAGGAGGTTACTGAAGTAATATTCATTAGAAACACTCCTACACTGGTTTAAGAGGGTTCGGCCAACACGCTATCTATAGATACAGTAGCAACGTATCTCTGTATGTACAGTGCCTTGTACAAGTATTCATCCACCTTGGCGTTTTTCCTGTTTTGTTGCATTACAACCTGTAATTTAAATTGATTTTTATTTGGATTTCATGTAATGGACTTACACAAAATAGTCCAAATTGGTGAAGCGAAATGAAAAAAACTACTTGTTTCATAAAATGCGAAAAAATAAATAATGGAAAAGTGGTGCGTGCATACTGTATGTACTCACCCCCTTTGCTATGAAGCCCCTAAATAAGATCTGGTGCAACCAATTACCTTCAGAAGTCACATAATTAGTTAAATAAAGTCCACCTGTGTGCAATCAAAGTGTCACATGATCTGTCACGTGATCTCAGTATATATACACCTGTTTTGAAAGGCCCCAGAGTCTGCAAAACCACTAAGCAAGGGACACCACCAAGCAAGTGGCACCATGAAGACCAAGGAGCTCTCCAAACAGGTCAGGGACAAAGTTGTGGAGAAGTACATATCAGGGTTGGGTTATAAAAAATATCCAAAACACTGAACATCCCACGGAGCACCATTAAATCCATTATTAAAAAATTGAAAGAATATGGCATCACAACAAACCTTCCAAGAGAGGGTCGCCCACCAAAACTCACAGACCAGGCAAGGAGGCCATTAATCAGAGAAGCAACAAAGAGACCAAAGATAACCTGAAGGAGCTGCAAAGTTCCACAGCGGAGATTGGAGTACCTGTCCATAGGACCACTTTAAGCCGTACACTCCACAGAGCTGGGCTTTATGGAAGAGTGGCCAGAAAAAAGCCATTGCTTAAAGAAAAATATAAGCAAACTCGTTTGGTGTTCGCCAAAAGGCATGTGGGAGACTCCCCAAACATATGGAAGAAGGTACTCTGGTCAGATGAGACTAAAATTGAGCTTTTTGGCCATCAAGGTAAACGATATGTCTGGCGCAAACCCAACACCTCTCATCACCCCGAGAACACCATCCCGCCATGGTGGTGGCAGCATCATGCCGTGGGGATGTTTTTCATTGGCAGGGACTGGGAAACTGGTCAGAATTGAAGGAATGATGGATGGTGCTAAATACAGGGAAATTCTTGAGGAAACCTGTTTCAGTCTTCCAGAGATTTGAGACTGGGACAGAGGTTCACCTTCCAGCAGGACAATGACCCTAAGCATACTGCTAAAGCAACACTCGAGGGGTTTAAGGGGAAACATTTAAATGTCTTGGAATGGCCTAGTCAAAGCCCAGACCTCAAATTTTCTGAAAAATTGTGTGACATTAAACAATTCGTAACTTAAACAGTTAACACAAAATAAGCAAGTACTATTCTGTATTCTACTGCACAGCTTGGAGAGAGAGGGGAGGGTGAGAGAGAGAGACAGCGAGACAGACAGACAGACAGACAGACAGAGACAGAAAGAGAGAGAGAGAGGAAGAGAGAGAGTGACAGAAAGAGAGAGGGGGGGGTGCGCCGTGTGGGACCAGGGAGAGGACAGTGGTGAGTGAATAAGGTGTCTAACTGGTTCTTCAGCCAAACTTGCACAGAAATGAACTTAAACAATTCGTAACTTAAACAGTTAACACAAAATAAGCAAGTACTATTCTGTATTCTACTGCACAGCTTGGAGAGAGAGGGGAGGGTGAGAGAGAGAGAGAGAGAGAGAGAGAGAGAGAGAGAGAGAGAGAGAGAGAGAGAGAGAGAGAGAGAGAGAGAGAGAGAGAGAGAGAGAGAGAGAGAAAGAGAGAGAGAGAGTGAGAGAGAGAGACAGACAGACAGACAGACAGACAGACAGACAGACAGACAGACAGACAGACAGACAGACAGACAGACAGACAGACAGACAGACAGACAGACAGACAGACAGACAGACAGACAGACAGACAGACAGACAGACAGACAGAAAGAGAGAGAGCGACAGAAAGAGAGAGGGGGGGTGCGCCGTGTGGGACCAGGGAGAGGACAGTGGTGAGTGAATAAGGTGTCTAACTGGTTCTTCAGCCAAACTTGCACAGAAATTAACTTAAACAATTCATAGCTTAAACAGTTAACACA
>NC_138312.1:55330000-55337500 GCF_965601325.2 Salmo salar | reverse complement strand
ACAGACAGACAGACAGACAGACAGACAGACAGACAGACAGACAGACAGACAGACAGACAGAAAGAGAGAGAGCGACAGAAAGAGAGAGGGGGGGTGCGCCGTGTGGGACCAGGGTGAGGACAGTGGTGAGTGAATAAGGTGTCTAACTGGTTTCTTCAGCCAAACTTGCACAGAAATGAACTTAAACAATTCGTAACTTAAACAGTTAACACAAAATAAGCAAGTACTATTCTGTATTCTACTGCACAGCTTGGAGAGAGAGGGGAGAGAGAGAGAGAGAGAGAGAGAGAGAGAGAGAGAGACAGACAGACAGACAGACAGACAGACAGACAGACAGACAGACAGGACAGACAGACAGACAGACAGACAGACAGACAGAAAGAGAGAGAGCGACAGAAAGAGAGAGAGCGACAGAAAGAGAGAGGGGGGGTGCGCCGTGTGGGGACCAGGGAGAGGACAGTGGTGAGGGAATAAGGTGTCTTACTGGTTCTTCAGCCAAACTTGCACAGAAATTAACTTAAACAATTCGTAACTTAAACAGTTAACACAAAATAAAGCAAGTACTATTCTGTATTCTACTGCACAGCTTGGAGAGAGAGGGGAGGGTGAGAGAGAGAGAGAGAGAGAGAGAGGAGAGAGAGAGAGAGAGAGAGAGAGACGGAGAGTGAGAGAGAGAGAGAGAGACAGCGAGACAGACAGACAGTCAGCGAGACAGACAGGACAGACAGACAGACAGACAGACAGACAGACAGACAGACAGACAGACAGACAGACAGACAGACAGACAGAAAGAGAGAGAGCGACAGAAAGAGAGAGGGGGGTGCGCCGTGTGGGACCAGGGAGAGGACAGTGGTGAGTGAATAAGGTGTCTAACTGGTTCTTCAGCCAAACTTGCACAGAAATGAACTTAAACAATTCGTAACTTAAACAGTTAACACAAAATAAGCAAGTACTATTCTGTATTCTACTGCACAGCTTGGAGAGAGAGGGGAGGGTGAGAGAGAGAGAGGAGAGAGAGAGAGAGAGAGAGAGAGAGAGAGAGAGAGGAGACAGAGAGACAGAGAGAGACAGAGAGACAGAGAGACAGAGAGACAGACAGACAGACAGACAGACAGACAGACAGACAGACAGACAGACAGACAGACAGACAGACAGACAGAGCGACAGAAAGACAGACAGACAGACAGACAGACAGACAGACAGAAAGAGAGAGAGCGACAGAAAGAGAGAGGGGGGGGTGCGCCGTTGTGGGACCAGGGAGAGGACAGTGGTGAGTGAATAAGGTGTCTAACTGGTTCTTCAGCCAAACTTGCACAGAAATGAACTTAAACAATTCGTTACTTAAACAGTTAACACAAAATAAGCAAGTACTATTCTGTATTCTACTGCACAGCTTGGAGAGAGAGGGGAGAGAGAGAGAGAGAGAGAGAGAGAGAGAGAGAGAGAGAGAGAGAGAGAGAGAGAGAGAGAGAGAGAGAGAGAGAGAGAGAGAGAGAGAGAGAGACTTTGACTTTTTGTCTTTCTTTACTGAAACATTCTCATTTCATTTAAAACTCACCACCCAACCTCCCCCTTAAAAATAAAACCAAAAATACATCCTGTAATGCATACATGTACCATACTCGCCTTTCCAGCAACCACATGATACAAGCCAACATCACAATACTCAAGACAATACCCACTCCTACAACCGTATATCCAAAACATCTTCCCCAGCTATACAGACAGCCCCCCCAACACACCATATCTCCTGAAACATCTCCACACTTTTTATCATTTTATAGAACTCAAACTCAACCCTAAGGCGCGCAGAGACCATCCCATTAAACAATAATAAAGGGTCTGTTATCCCCCCACCTTTGACCCTGTTCCTCCTTGTTAGCCAAATAGCTAACTTTGCCTGAGCAAACAGAAAATTCAACAAAACACATTTTTCCTTCTCCTTACTTGAATACCTGTATCCCATTATGAACACCCCAACAGTAAAGACCACCCCCAACCTCTCACACAGACATTCCAACAGAGACATTAATGGCATTAATCTGGTGCACACAGAAAACACATGAATCACAGTTTCTTTCATTTTACAGAAATGACACTCCTGCCCGACTCCCGGTTCAACCCGTGCCAACCAGCTGTTAGTGGCCAGGGCTCCATGTAGAACCCTCCACTGGAGGTCCCCTGACCTCTTTGGTACTGGGGGTTTGTAGAGCCCCCTCCATCTAAAACCCACCATACTCTCCACCCCACATACCCCCTGCCACTGATGTGCCTTCACTCCTGTTAGGCTCCTAATGTTCCTCACCTTAACACAGAGGTTGTAGAGGGCTTTACCTCCCACCCCTTCAAACTCCCCCAGGCTCGGAGTGTTAAAATCTAACAAGTCCTCCAGACCCCCTTGCCAGTCTCCAGTCTCTGCCGTCACCTGCAGTGGCGGAAACATTGGTGGCCCCTCTCCCTTTGGCTGCTCAAACATCCCCCTTACCGGCTCAGACAGTGCCTCCTGGACCTCCTCCAGGAATCTCTCCAGCAGCCTAAGAGACGTTATTCCTGTTTGCTGTGCCAAGACTTCCGGGCTTTTCCACCCCTCCTCTCCCAGGAGTCTCAAGTCACCCAGCCTTTTTACACCCCCTGCCATCAGTTGCCTCTGCAGGGTGGCCGACTGGACCGATCTCAAAGGGATGGCTGGGTTGTGGAAGATAGGCTCCTCCCACACCCACAGCCCAGGCTCCACACCCCCTTCTCGTGTGTGCCTTAGCAGCTGCCAGGCCCTCAGCACCGCAGAGTAAAAATCGGAGAGACCTGCTGTACTCAGCCTCTCCAGCTTCATGAGGAACAGCTGCCGGTCCAACCCTAAATCTCCAGCTCTCCTCAGCAGCGCGCATGCTGGTTCCCTCCAGCCAACATCAGTATGGTACAGCAGTCTCTGTGCCGCCTTTAGCCGGAAAGCAGCCATCCTGCTCTCCAGTTCCACCAGGCCCTGTCCTCCTTCGTGGACGGTCATATACAACACCGCCGCCCTCAGCCAGTGATGGCCCGACCAGAAGAAGTCCACCAGCTTGCGTTGCAGGTCTGCGAGCAGACCGGCGGGGGGGTTGAGGACAGCCAGTTTATGCCACAGGGAGGATGCCACCAGGTTGTTAATTATCAGCACCCTCCCTCTATATGACACTTGGGACAGGAGCCACCTCCACCTGGCCAGTCTTGACACCACTGCCTGTGACAGCCCCTCCCAGTTCTTCCTGACCCACCTCTCCGAGCCCAGGTACACCCCCAACACTTTAAGCCCTTCACAACCCCACTGCAAACCCCCTGGAAGCAGAGGAGGAGCCCTATCCCCCCATGCCCCACATAACAGAGCTTTGCTCTTGCCCCAGTTTACCTTAGCTGATGAAGCTCCCTCGTACACCTTCAGACTGGTCTCCAGTGCCTGCATATCTTGACCATCCCTGACCATCACAGAGACATCATCTGCATATGCTGACACTGCTATGCCTGTCACCACACCCATACCTGTCCAGCACACTCCCTGCAGTCTCCTGCGTAGCAGGCCTAAAAAAGGCTCAATGGCTAATGTGTATAACTGCCCAGATAGAGGGCATCCTTGTCTAATGCCCCGTCTCACCCAGACTGGCCTACTGAGCCCCCCTCCCACCTTAACCATACATGATGCCCCAGCATACAACAGCTTCACACAGGTCAAAAAACTCCTCCCAAACCCAAACACAGACATCACATTAAACAGATATTCATGGTCCACTCTGTCAAAAGCCTTCTCTTGATCTAAAGAGACCAGTCCAAAGTTCACATTAGAACCTCTCGACAAGTCCAACATGTCCCTAATTAAGAACAGGTTGTCCGTGATTGAGCGTCCCGGTACACAATATGTTTGGTCCTTATGTACTATCGAGTCCAAGTGGGACTTCAGTCTGTTAGAGAGGACCTTGGCAAATATCTTGTAGTCCGCACAGAGCAATGCCACAGGCCTCCAGTTCTTAAGTTCACACAAGTCCCCTTTTTTGGGCAGGAGAGTCAGAGCCGCCCGACGGCAGCTCATCGGCAACTCTCCTACCCCGATGCATTCACGCAACACGCAAAAGAAGTCCTGTCCAATTATTCCCCAGAATTTTTTATAAAACTCCACTGGGAGTCCATCGACCCCCGGTGCACGACCGGGGGACATCTGGGTTACGGCCTCTGCCAGTTCATGGGACAACAGAGGAACGTCCAAATCGTCCCTCTGTGCCAGAGAGAGTTTAGGGAGTTCTGTGAACAAGACCTGAGCACACAAAGGATCACACTCTTCTGCCCTATACAATTCAGTATAAAACTCCACAGTCCGCTCCCGCATCTCACCCACCACAGAGGTCACCCGCCCATCAGACAGCCGTAGACAATGCATACCCTTGGCTTCACTGCTCTGTCTTTCCAAACCAAAGAAGAAGGAGCTGGGAGCATCCATCTCCTTGAGCATGGAGAATCTAGCTCTTACAAGTGCTCCCTTTGCTTTAACCTGGAAAAAACTGCCCAGGTCCCTGCGTAATTCAGCTAAATTAGCCTGGAGGCCTACATTGCCTTGCCCCACCATCTCTACCTCCATCTCACTAATACACCGCTCTAGTTCCCCCAATACTCTCCTAGCCTCTGAGGATGAGAGAGCTGTGTATTGTTGACAGAAAAGCCGAATTTGGATTTTCCCCACATCCCACCATTGGCTCAGAGACTCATACTCCTCTATTTGCTGCCTCCACCTTTCCCAGAAGGTCTGGAAACCTGCGCAAAAAGTGGCATCTTGTAAGAGCTTTACATTGAATTTCCAATAGGATGCCTGCCGGGGCCCTGGTGAAATAGACAGCCGAGCCATGGTTATGTGATGATCGGAAAACCCCACCGGGAGAATGGTAGCGCCCAACAGCCTATTGCTCCGATTCCTAGACATATAAAACCGATCAAGTCGGGCTGCACTCACCCTAGCCCCAAAAACCTTCACCCATGTGTACTGTCTTGTGTTCGGATGTTTAGTTCTCCAAACATCCACTAAGTCGAACTGATTAATAATGTCCCTTAACACTCCCACTGACACTGAATGAGGCTCTTCCCCATTTCTGTCTTTTGTAAAATCCATTGTGCAGTTCCAGTCCCCTCCGACCACCAGTGTCTCCTCAGGCGCTACCTGTGAGAGTTCCTGTCTAAGACTCCCAAATAGAACCCCTCTTTCTCTCCCTGTGTTAGGCGCATACACATTTATAAAGACAAAACCCATGTTGTTAATTTCTGCTTTAACAACAAGGAGCCTACCCCTACACACCTCCTTTGAGGAGCACATTTTTACAGACAGACCCGGTGCAAAAAGGACTGCCACTCCTGCACTAAGATTTGTCCCATGGCTCAACACACTTGCCCCTTTCCACCAGAGCCCCCAATCGACTTCATTCAACACATCACTATGTGTCTCCTGCAGAAACAACACCTGTACTTTTTTTTGTTTTACATATTCACCCAACACACTCATCTTTCCCGCATCTCTGGCGCCATTTATATTGAGCGAGCCTACCCGTAGAGTCTCCATAAGAAGTGGGAGAAAAGCCAGCAGAGAAAAAAGACCAATAGCAAAGCTCAAAAGTCCCAGTGTCAGAAAGAAAGTATACATCTAAACAGTGTCCGAAGGTAAACCCTTACGCACTGTTGTGACCCACTTCCTCAACCTAAACCGTTTCCTGGGTGAGAGGACACCATGCCCCTCATTTTTCACAGCATGTTGTACTGATCGTACAAACTTTCTTGAATCAGGGAAAAAAGCCTCAAGATTAACTTTTTTTCCCTTGGTCTCATTCAGGAACCTTGTCAGTTCTCTCAATGTGTACTTAGACCCCTCTGCTTGACTGGCTGTCAGCTCCGGGCCTATTGAAGAGGAGTCTGAAAAAAATATCTCCTCATCCTCTTCCTCAGACTCACTTTCCTCCTCATCTCTATCTCCCACCCTGACCACCGGCTCTTCCTCTCTGGTCATGGCATCTCCCACAGCAACAGGCAAAATTTCCATTGTGCCTTTAACCACACCCTTTTTCCTTTTCCGCTTGGCACCCTCCTCCTCCCCCCCTAGTCTCTTACACTTCCCCACTATACTCTCCTCATCCACTAGCATAACCTGACTAGACCTAGCATCCTCTACACCACCCTCCATAGCATGACTAGGCCCAGCATCATTTACACCATCCTCCATATCATAGCTAAGCCCAGCCTCAGCTACCCCACCATCTCTAGCCTGACTAGGCTTAGCCTCCACTACCCCACCATCTCTAGCCTGACTAGACCCAGCCTCCGCTACACCACCATCTCTAGCCTGACTAGACCCAGCCTCCACTACACCACCATCTCTAGTCTGACTAGACCCAGCCTCCTCTACCCCACCCATCTACTTGCCTTACTAGACCCAGCCTCATCTACACCACCATCCCTGGCATGACTAGGCCCAGCCTCTGCTGTCCGCATCTCATTACCCCCTGCACTTTGACCTCGATTTCCCCCACCGGCGCTTGTACCCTCACTTTGTCTACGGCCTTTATGTGGGCACGCAAAGCTCTTATGCCCCAAATCCCCACACTCAAAACACCGTAGACTGTCTGTGCTGGCAAACCCTGCATAGAGCCCCTCCCCATGCCTCACTTTAAAATGCACATTTAGCTGTTGCTCATTGTTGTTCAGGAACATAAACACTTGCCTCCGGAACGAAACAACGTGCTTAACAGCAGCTGCCTGAAAACCTGCCGACAGTACACGAAACCCGCTAGCAAACTTGCCAAAACGACTCAGCTCTTTCCTGATTTGATCGTCCGTAATAAACGGAGGTAAATTTGCAACAACTACTCTTGTCGAAGGGGTAGAAAGAGGTAAAACTGGCACCAACACATCCCTTACAATATTCCGCTAGCAATTAGCCTACCAACCAAATTTTCTCTTTTCATGAACACCACCACCGCTTTGTTCATTCTAGAAGCAGAATGTATAAATTCAGCTCCTACCTGTTCGCTGACCGCGAGCAGAACCTCCTCCACCTTAACTCCATTCTCAGGAACACACCTGAATCCATGCCGTATCGACAGCGTCTCCTCCGCGCTAGGCTGAGAAGCCATCGCGCATACCACACCTTGCAAACCCCAGAAACCTTACTCTGTCTTCTTCCACCCTAACTCTGAAAAAAAACGGTGGATACCGCTAAAACAAATATTGCATTAACCCTCCACCATAGAAAAAAAAATGTAAGAAAAAGATAAAGAAAAGAGTCTAGAAAGTTAGTTAGGACAGAGTCCTCCGCACCAAACACTCAAACTCCAAAAAAACTCCCAGCATGCAGAGAGAGAGAGAGAGAGAGAGAGAGAGAGAGAGAGAGAGAGAGAGAGAGAGAGAGAGAGAGAGAGAGAGAGAGAGACAGAGACAGAGACAGAGAGACAGAGAGACAGAGAGACAGAGAGACAGACAGACAGACAGACAGACAGACAG
>NC_138312.1:55292500-55315000 GCF_965601325.2 Salmo salar | reverse complement strand
CAGACAGACAGACAGACAGACAGACAGACAGACAGACAGACAGACAGAGAGACGACAGAAAGAGAGAGAGCGACAGAAAGAGAGAGGGGGGGTGCGCCGTGTGGGACCAGGGAGAGGACAGTGGTGAGTGAATAAGGTGTCTAACTGGTTCTTCAGCCAAACTTGCACAGAAATGAACTTAAACAATTCGTAACTTAAACAGTTAACACAAAATAAGCAAGTACTATTCTGTATTCTACTGCACAGCTTGGAGAGAGAGGGGAGGGTGAGAGAGAGAGAGAGAGAGAGAGAGAAGAAGAGAGAAGAGAGAGAAGAGAGAGAGAAGAGAGACAGAGAGAGAGACAGACAGACAGACAGACAGACAGACAGACAGACAGACAGACAGAGACAGAAAGAGAGAGAGAGAGAAAGAGAGAGGTGGGGTGCGCCGTGTGGGACCAGGGAGAGGACAGTGGTGAGTGAATAAGGTGTCTAACTCGTTCTTCAGCCAAACTTGCACAGAAATGAACTTAAACAATTCGTAACTTAAACAGTTAACACAAAATAAGCAAATACTATTCTGTATTCTACTGCACAGCTTGGAGAGAGAGGGGAGGGTGAGAGAGAGAGAGAGAGAGAGAGAGAGAGAGAGAGAGAGAGAGAGAGAGAGACAGACAGACAGACAGACAGACAGACAGAGACAGAAAGAGAGAGAGAGAGAAAGAGAGAGGGGGGGTGCGCCGTGTGGGACCAGGGAGAGGACAGTAGTGAGTGAATAAGGTGTCTAACTGGTTCTTCAGCCAAACTTGCACAGAAATGAACTTAAACAATTCATAACTTAAACAGTTAACACAAAATAAGCAAGTACTATTCTGTATTCTACTGCACAGCTTGGAGAGAGGGGAGGGTGAGGGTGAGGGTGAGGGTGAGAGAGAGAGAGAGAGAGAGAGAGAGAGAGAGAGAGAGAGAGAGAGAGAGAGAGAGAGCAAGATGGGGAAGAAAGAGCAGGGAGAGAGAGAGACGGAGAGTGAGAGAGGAGTTGGAGAGAGAGAGGAGTCAGAGAGAGAGAGAGAGAGGCAGTGAGAGAGACAGTGAGAGAGACAGTGACAGAGACAGTGAGAGAGGCAGTGTGGGGCCAGGGAGAGGAGAAAGGAAAGGTGTGAGTGAATAAGACATCTAACTGGTTTTGTGGCTAGAGAATAAGAGAACTAGAGAACCACCTCCACCCTGAGGGAGGGGAGTTTAAAAGAAGGGCTGAACGCCTGAGACACCTCAATGAGGTCAGACAGCCCTGCTGCTATCCTGTCCTGGCTTGTCCATGAGCATCACTCTGATTCTCCCTCCTCTCCATCTTTCCCTCTCTGATTCTCCATCTCTCCCTCTCTGACCCACACTCCTCTCCATCTCTTCCTCTCCAAATCACTGTCTCCAACTCTACCTCCACCTCTCCCCTCTCCGTCTCCCCTTCCACCATGAGCCTGAGGTCCAAGCATATCTCCAGCTCCAGTGACCAGCACAGGAGCCCTCTCCACTCTGTCTCAGTCAACATGAGCCTGCTGGCCCCCTTCAATCTGGAGATCGACCCCGACCTGCAGGTCGCCCGCATCCATGAGAAGGACCAAATCAAGGGCCTCAACAACCGCTTCGCCTCCTTCATCGACAAGGTCTGTGTGGTTGTCGCTTATGATTATGAAGGTCTCTTTTTTTATTTAATCAGAATAGTCCACCCAGTAGCAATAATTGCCACTGTTTTCCAAGGAGTCTTATGTCTCTGATGGTGTTCCTCTGTCTGAATCAGCTGCTAATGGACTGAAAGATAACTTGGTTTAGCCATTGATTGGAAAAAGGGAGAACAAACAGTGATTGCCATCTCTGTATTTTTTTCATTACAACCTTGAAGTAACTGAATCTATGACAAATCAAATTCAAATGTATTTATAAAGCCGCTTTTTACATCAGCTGATGTCACAAAGTGCTGTACAGAAACCCAGCCTAAAACCCCAAACAGCAAGCAATGCAGGTGTAGAAGCACGGGGGTTAGGAAAAACTCCCTAGAAAGGCCAGAACCTAGGAAGAAACCAGACTCTGGCTGTGCTGGGTAGAGATTATAAGAGTACATGGCCATTAAGGCCAGATTGTTCTGCAAGATGTTCAAATGTTCATAGATGACCAGCATGGTCAAAGAATAATCACGGTGGTTATACCCCAAAGAGGTCAGTACCTCAGGAGCAAAGATGATGAAAGCAAAGGATTTTTTTTGTTTGTTTGTTGTTCTGTATTTCTTTTGACTTTGTATATCAGTTTCACTCGCACTAACCCATGAAAACAAAGTCACCTGCTCTTTCACAGCCGTGGTCACTGATACGCCACTTAGCTTACATCATATCTGACGTTTCTCACGGAATGGGTAGCAGAGTTACAATAGAGGCTTTGTGTCTGTTCTACGCTACGGATCACCAGCCTAGTGCACAGCTCTAAGCTTCCTGCAATAACAAACTCTTATTTGTCTCAGGAGTTAACCTCAACACCAGACATTTTGAGACAAACCATGCCCTAATGGTGCAGGGAATTTGGGATGCAAAGCCCATTTAAAGATGTCTAAGAACAAGTAAAAGATATTTAAAGCACCATCCATGTCCCATTTCTCTCAGCTCATTCAGCTTGCTGGTAACCTAATAAAAACAGGTCAGACGTGGTATGGTCTTTCAAGAGTGGAAAATTCCCTAGTGTTTAGGGAGGAAGCTTTTGTGTTGATCGCAGACAAACAATGGGATTAAAATACAGCTGCCTTGGGTGTGAAATAGAACCTTGAGGATGTCAGTAGGACTGACTGACTAGTCGTTATAACCACAATAGTCTCAGTACTGTTATCTATTTAGTATCGACTGTTATCTATTATTTAGTATCTCTGTCAATCACCGTATTCTTATCGGCAGACTCAACAGCCTTGGTTTCTCAAATGGCTGCCTCGCCTGGTTCACCAACTACCTCTCAGACAGAGTTCAGTGTGTCAAATTGGAGGGCCTGTTGTCCGGACCTCTGGCAGTCTCTATGGGGGTACCACAGGGTTAAATTCTCGGGCCGACTCTTTTCTCTGTATATATCAACGATGTTGCTCTTGCTGCGGGTGATTCCCTGACCCACCTCTACGCAGACAACAGCATTCTGTATACGTCTGGCCCTTCTTTGGACACTGTGTTTACTAACCTCCAAACGAGCTTCAATGCCATACAACACTCCTTCCGTGGCCTCCAACTGCTCTTAAACGCTAGTAAAACCAAATGCATGCTCTTCAACCGTTCACTGCCCGCACCCGCTAACATCACTACTCTGGACGGTTCTGACTTAGAATATGTGGACAACTACAAATACCTAGGTGTCTGGCTAGACTGTAAACTCTCCTTCTAGACTCATATTAAACATCTCCAATCCAAAATTAAATCTAGAATCGGCTTCCTATTTCGCAACAAAGCCTCCTTCACTCACGTCGTCAAACATACCCTCGTAAAACTGACTATCCTACCGATCCTCGACTTCGGCGATGTCATTTACAAAATAGCTTCCAACACTCTACTCAGAAAACTGGATGCAGTCTATCACAGTGCCATTCGTTTTGAAACCAAAGCCCCTTATACCACCCACCACTGCAACCTGTATGCTTTAGTCGGCTGGCCCTCGCTACATATTCGTCGCCAGACCCACTGGCTCCAGGACATCTATAAGTTTATGCTAGGTAAAGCTCCGCCTTATCTCAGCTCACTGGTCACGATAACAACATCCACCCGTAGCACGCGCTCCAGCAGGTATATCTCACTGGTCACCCAAAAAGCCAACACCTCCTTTGGCCGCCTTTCCTTCCAGTTCTCTGCTGCCAATGACTGGAACGAATTGCAAAAATCGCTGAAGCTGGAGACATATTTCCCTCACTAACTTTAAACATCAGCTATCTGAGCAGCTAACCAATCGCTGCAGCTGTACATAGCCCATCTGTAAATAGCCCACCCAATCTACCTACCTCATCCCCATATTGTTTTTATTTACTTTTGCACACCAGTATTTCTACTTGCACATCACCATCTGCTCATCTATCACTCCAGTGTTAATTTGCTAAATTGTAATTACTTCGATACTATGGCCTATTTATTTTCTTACCTCCTCACGCCATTTGCACACACTTTATATAGACTTTCTTTTTTTCTATTGTGTTATTGACTGTACGCTTGTTTATTCCATGTGTAACTCTGAGTTGTTGTTTGTGTCACACTGCTTTGCTTTATCTTGGCCAGGTCGCAGTTGTAAATGAGAACTTGTTCTCAACTAGCTTACCTGCTTAAATAAAGGTGAAATTAAAAATAAAAATTATATTGAGTATCTACTGTTATCTATAGAGTATCCACTGTTATCTATAGAGTATATACTGTTATCTATAGAGTATCTACTGTTATCTATAGAGTATCTACTGTTATCTATAGAGTATCCACTGTTATCTATAGAGTATCCACTGTTATCTATAGAGTATCCACTGTTATCTATAGAGTATCCACTGTTATCTATAGAGTATCCACTGTTATCTATAGAGTATCCACTGTTATCTATAGAGTATCCACTGTTATCTATAGAGTATCCACTGTTATCTATGGAGTATCAACTGTTATCTATGGAGTATCCACTGTTATCTATAGAGTATCTACTGTTATCTATGGAGTATCCACTGTTATCTATAGAGTATCCACTGTTATCTATAGAGTATCCACTGTTATCTATGGAGTATCCACTGTTATCTATAGAGTATCCACTGTTATCTATAGAGTATCCACTGTTATCTATAGAGTATCCACTGTTATCTATAGAGTATCCACTGTTATCTATAGAGTATCCACTGTTATCTATAGAGTATCCACTGTTATCTATAGAGTATCCACTGTTATCTATAGAGTATCCACTGTTATCTATAGAGTATCCACTGTTATCTATAGAGTATCCACTGTTATCTATAGAGTATCTACTGTTATCTATAGAGTATCTACTGTTATCTATGGAGTATCCACTGTTATCTATAGAGTATCCACTGTTATCTATAGAGTATCCACTGTTATCTATAGAGTATCCACTGTTATCTACCGATCATTTACATAAAACATCTGATTTTATATAAACTTCATGAAGGTCATGACAAAGTTAAAGAGAAATTCCAAGGTGACCAAAATGTGGTGTCTTTGAATGAAAGAGAAATGTCTCTCTTCAGGGCCACTAAAGACTAACCATTACTATGTGCTATATCCTCCATTACTATGTGCTATATCCTCCATTACTATGTGCTATATCCTCCATTACTATGTGCTATATCCTCCATTACTATGTGCTATATCCTCCATTACTATGTGCTATATCCTCCATTACTATGTGCTATATCCTCCATTACTATGTGCTATATCCTCAATTATCGGAGTCTCTTTTCTCCCTGAAGGTGCGTTTCCTGGAGCAGCAGAACAAGATGTTAGAGACTAAGTTTGATCTGCTGCACGGTAAGCAGACGGGCCGCTCTAACATCGAGCCGCTGTTCGAGGCCTATATGGCCAACCTCCGCCGCCAGATGGATGTGGTGAACAACGACAAGACCAAGCTGGATGGAGAGCTGAGAAACATGCAAGGTCTGGTGGAGGACTTCAAACACAAGTAGGAGTCTATCTATCTATCTATCTATCTATCTATCTATCTATCTATCTATCTATCTATCTATCTATCTATCTATCTATCTATCTATCTATCTATCTATCTATCTATCTATCTATCTATCTATCTATCTATCTATCTATCTATCTATCTATCTATCTATCTATCTATCTATCTATCTATCTATCTACAGTTGAAGTCAGAAGTTTACATACACTTAGGTTGGAGTCATTAAAACTCGTTTTTCAACCACTCCACAAATGTCTTGTTAACAAACTATAGTTTTGGCAAGTCGGTTACGACATCTACTTTGTGCAAAACACAAGTATTTTTTCCAACAACTGTTTACAGACAGATTATTTCACTTATAATTCACTGTATCACAATTCCAGCGGGTCAGAAGTTTACATACACTAAGTTGACTGTGCCTTTAAACAACTTGGAAAATTCCAGAAAATGATGTCATGGCTTTACAAGCTTCTGATAGGCTAATTGACATCATTTGAGTCAATTGGAGGTGTACCTGTGGATGTATTTCAAGGCCTACCTTCAAACTCACTGCCTCTTTGCTTGACATCATGGGAAAATCAAAAGAAATCAGCGAAGACCTCAGAAAAATAATTGTAGACCTCCACAAGTCTGGTTCATCCTTGGAAGAAATTTCCAAATGCCTGAAGGTACCACATTCATCTGTACAAACAATAGTATGCAAGTATAAACACCATGGGACCATGCAGCCGTCATACCGCTCAGGAAGGAGATGCGTTCTGTCTCATAAAGATGAACATACTTTGGTGCGAAAAGTGCAAATCAATCCCAGAACAACAGCAAAGGACCTTGTGAAGATGCTGGAGGAAACAGGTACAAAAGTATCTATATCCACAGTAAAAAACTCCTATATCGACATAACCTGAAAGGCCGCTCAGCAAGGACGAAGCCATTGCTCCAAAACTGCCATAAAAATGCCAGACTACGGTTTGCAACTGCACATGGGGACAAAGATCGTACTTCTTGGAGAAATGTCCTCTGGTCTGATGAAACATAAATATAACTGTTTGGTCATAATGACCATCGTTATGTTTGGAGGAAAAGGGGGGAGGCTTGCAACCAGAAGAACACCATCCCAACCGTGAAGCACGGGGGTGGCAGCACCATGTTGTGGGGGTGATTTGCTGCAGGAGGGACTGGTGCACTTCACAAAATAGATGGCATCATGAGGTAGGAAAATTATGTGGATATATTGAAGCAAACACCTGTGAGGAGTCCACAGGTGGTACATTAGTTAAAGGTGGGTGAGGAGCCCACAGGTGTTACATTAGTTAAAGGTGGGTGAGGAGTCCATAGGTGGTACATCAGTTAAAGGTGGGTGAGGAGTTCACAGGTGGTACATCAGTTAAAGGTGGGTGAGGAGTCCACAGGTGGTACATCAGTTAAAGGTGGGTGAGGAGTCCACAGGTGGTACATCAGTTAAAGGTGGGTGAGGAGTCCACAGGTGGTACATCAGTTAAAGGTGGGTGAGGAGTCCACAGGTGGTACATCAGTTAAAGGTGGGTGAGGAGTCCACAGGTGGTACATCAGTTAAAGGTGGGTGAGGAGTCCACAGGTGGTACATCAGTTAAAGGTGGGTGAGGAGTCCACAGGTGGTACATCAGTTAAAGGTGGGTGAGGAGTCCACAGGTGGTACATCAGTTAAAGGTGGGTGAGGAGTCCACAGGTGGTACATCAGTTAAAGGTGGGTGAGGAGTCCACAGGTGGTACATCAGTTAAAGGTGGGTGAGGAGTCCACAGGTGGTACATCAGTTAAAGGTGGGTGAGGAGTCCACAGGTGGTACATCAGTTAAAGGTGGGTGAGGAGTCCACAGGTGGTACATCAGTTAAAGGTGGGTGAGGAGTCCACAGGTGGTACATCAGTTAAAGGTGGGTGAGGAGTCCACAGGTGGTACATCAGTTAAAGGTGGGTGAGGAGTCCACAGGTGGTACATCAGTTAAAGGTGGGTGAGGAGTCCACAGGTGGTACATCAGTTAAAGGTGGGTGAGGTGTCCACAGGTGGTACATCAGTTAAAGGTGGGTGAGGAGTCCACAGGTGGTACATCAGTTAAAGGTGGGTGAGGAGTCCACAGGTGGTACATCAGTTAAAGGTGGGTGAGGAGTCCACAGGTGGTACATCAGTTAAAGGTGGGTGAGGAGTCCACAGGTGGTACATCAGTTAAAGGTGGGTGAGGAGTCCACAGGTGGTACATCAGTTAAAGGTGGGTGAGGAGTCCACAGGTGGTACATCAGTTAAAGGTGGGTGAGGAGTCCACAGGTGGTACATCAGTTAAAGGTGGGTGAGGAGTCCACAGGTGGTACATCAGTTAAAGGTGGGTGAGGAGTCCACAGGTGGTACATCAGTTAAAGGTGGGTGAGGAGTCCACAGGTGGTACATCAGTTAAAGGTGGGTGAGGAGTCCACAGGTGGTACATCAGTTAAAGGTGGGTGAGGAGTCCACAGGTGGTACATCAGTTAAAGGTGGGTGAGGAGTCCACAGGTGGTACATCAGTTAAAGGTGGGTGAGGAGTCCACAGGTGGTACATCAGTTAAAGGTGGGTGAGGAGTCCACAGGTGGTACATCAGTTAACCTGTTAGGGCTAGGGGGCAGTATTGACACGGCCGGATAAAAAACGTACCCGATTTAATCTGGTTACTACTCCTGCCCAGTAACTAGAATATGCATATAATTATTGGCTTTGGATAGAAAACACCCTAAAGTTTCTAAAACTGTTTGAATGGTGTCTGTGAGTATAACAGAACTCAAATGGCAGGCCAAAACCTGAGAAGATTCCATGCAGGAAGTGGCCTGTCTGACAAGTTGTGTTTCATCTTGGCTCTTTTTATTGAAGACTGAGGATCTTTGCTCTAACGTGACACTTCCTACGGCTCCCATAGGCTCTCAGAGCCTGGGAAAAAGCTGAACGATATCGAGGCAGCCTCTGGCTGAAACACATTATCGCTTTTGGCAAGTGGCCGATCAGAGTACTATGGGCTTAGGCGCGTGCCCGAGTCGACCCCGTGCTTTATTTTCTTTCGTCTGTTTACCTAAACGCAGATTCCCGATCGGAATATTATCGCTTTTTTATGAGAAAAATGGCATAAAAATTGATTTTAAACAGCGGTTGACATGCTTCGAAGTACGGTAATGGAATATTTCGAATTTTTTTGTCACGAATTGCGCCATGCTCGTCACCCTTATTTACCCTTCCGGATAGTGTCTTGAACGCACGAACAAAACGCCGCTGTTTGGATATAACTATGGATTATTTTGAACCAAACCAACATTTGTTATTGAAGTAGAAGTCCTGGGAGTGCATTCTGACGAAGACAGCAAAGGTAATAACATTTTTCTTATAGTAAATCTGACTTTGGTGAGTGCTAAACTTGCTGGGTGTCTAAATAGCTAGCCCTGTGATGCCGGGCTATCTACTGAGAATATTGCAAAATGTGTTTTCACCGAAAAGCTATTTTAAAATCGGACATATCGAGTGCATAGAGGAGTTCTGTATCTATAATTCTTAAAATAATTGTTATGCTTTTTGTGAACGTTTATCGTGAGTAATTTAGTAAATTCACCGGCCGTGTTCGGTGGGAATGCTAGTCACATGCGAGTCACATGCTAATGTAAAAAGCTGGTTTTTGATATAAATATGAACTTGATTGAACAAAACATGCATGTATTGTATAACATAATGTCCTAGGGTTGTCATCTGATGAAGATCATCAAAGGTTAGTGCTGCATTTAGTTGTGGTTTGGGTTTATGTGACATTATATGCTAGCTTGAAAAATGGGTGTCTGATTATTTCTGGCTGGGTACTCTGCTGACATAATCTAATGTTTTGCTTTCGTTGTAAAGCCTTTTTGAAATCGGACAGTGTGGTTAGATTAACGAGAGTCTTGTCTTTATAATGGTGTAAAATAGTCATATGTTTGAAAAATTGAAGTTTTTGCATTTTTGAGGTTTTTGAATAACGCGCCACGGGATTACACTGGCTGTTACGTAGGTGGGACGATTTGTTGCCACCTACCCTAGAGAGGTTAAAGGTGGGTGAGGAGTCCACAGGTGGTACATCAGGGTGGGTGAGGTGTCCACAGGTGGTACATCAGTTAAAGGTGGGTGAGGAGTCCACAGGTGGTACATCAGTTAAAGGTGGGTGAGGAGTCCACAGGTGGTACATCAGTTAAAGGTGGGTGAGGAGTCCACAGGTGGTACATCAGTTAAAGGTGGGTGAGGAGTCCACAGGTGGTACATCAGTTAAAGGTGGGTGAGGAGTCCACAGGTGGTACATCAGTTAAAGGTGGGTGAGGAGTCCACAGGTGGTACATCAGTTAAAGGTGGGTGAGGAGTCCACAGGTGGTACATCAGTTAAAGGTGGGTGAGGAGTCCACAGGTGGTACATCAGTTAAAGGTGGGTGAGGAGTCCACAGGTGGTACATCAGTTAAAGGTGGGTGAGGAGTCCACAGGTGGTACATCAGTTAAAGGTGGGTGAGGAGTCCACAGGTGGTACATCAGTTAAAGGTGGGTGAGGAGTCCACAGGTGGTACATCAGTTAAAGGTGGGTGAGGAGTCCACAGGTGGTACATCAGTTAAAGGTGGGTGAGGAGTCCACAGGTGGTACATCAGTTAAAGGTGGGTGAGGAGTCCACAGGTGGTACATCAGTTAAAGGTGGGTGAGGAGTCCACAGGTGGTACATCAGTTAAAGGTGGGTGAGGAGTCCACAGGTGGTACATCAGTTAAAGGTGGGTGAGGAGTCCACAGGTGGTACATCAGTTAAAGGTGGGTGAGGAGTCCACAGGTGGTACATCAGTTAAAGGTGGGTGAGGAGTCCACAGGTGGTACATCAGTTAAAGGTGGGTGAGGTGCCCACAGGTGGATGATTTTACCTTGTTTGAACATAAAAAATATTAACTACTGTACTGCATTTGTACTTGCAGGAAATAAAGAAGACTTCATAAAAAGAAAGGCATATTATTTTCATTTAACACTGAGGAGGGGATGGGTCAATCAGAAATGATGGTAGCATGTTGTGTCTCTTCCATCTGGTGTGTCAGCGGGGTGGTCAGGATCGTTATCAGGATCGTTATCAGGATCGTTATCAGGCTCGTTATCAGGATAGTTATCAGGCTCGTTATCAGGCTCGTTATCAGGCTCGTTATCAGGATTGTTATCAGGCTCGTTATCAGGATCGTTATCAGGCTCGTTATCAGGCTCGTTATCAGGCTCGTTATCAGGCTCGTTATCAGGATCGTTATCAGGCTCGTTATCAGGCTCGTTATCAGGATTGTTATCAGGCTCGTTATCAGGATCGTTATCAGGCTCGTTATCAGGCTCGTTATCAGGCTCGTTATCAGGCTCGTTATCAGGATCGTTATCAGGCTCGTTATCAGGCTCGTTATCAGGATCGTTATCGGGATCGTTATCAGGCTCGTTATCAGGCTCGTTATCGGGATCGTTATCGGGCTTGTTATCGGGCTCGTTATCGGGATCGTTATCGGGCTCGTTATCGGGCTCGTTATCGGGCTCGTTATCGGGATCGTTATCAGGCTCGTTATCAGGATCGTTCTCTGGTTGAGGAGGACATTGTTCTCCTCTAATTGTGGCAGTGTTGTGGAGAATCACACATGCCACATTAATGTCACATGCCGTGCCTAGGAAGGCACTAGAACCATATTAGCATATACTGTAGCTATATATACACTGTATAAACTCACCACTGGCAAATCTAGCGCTCAGTGGACACTCACCAACAATGTGCGAGTCATGCACAGACCCAGGCCGCTTTGCTTCCACATTGCTGATGATGTGGGCTGTATCACTTATGATCTAAACACTGCAGAACAGTAATTAGCTGCAGTAGCTGTATTGAGAAGTCTCTTTCATTTGAAATGCTAAAGACTACTATTTAGGCCTACCTGCACATTAATGCTGTGGAAAGACTTCATTTACTGAAGGAGCTGTGATAGGAATATGAGTGCCATCTATGCAGCCAATCACACCTGGAAACCCTAAAATATATCAAATGAACTGATTAGTGCTTCATGTCTCAAAGCTTCATGTTAAATAAATCAATTATTGCCTGGACTGATGCATACAATTCTGTGGAATTGTTCTTTGATGAGGCTTGTGGGTCTGTGACTTGGGAACACCACAAAAGTCTACAGTAAACATTTCAGTGCAAGAGTCACATTCTTGACAGCCCGACAGACGGTTGCCTTGGAAATATGCTCATCGTCACTGATGTTATATAGAAAACTCCCGTTGGCAAAAAAAAACTAAGTGCAACACAAAGAATTTATTCCCGAACTGAGAGCATGCCCACGATGTGTCAAATGAACGATATGGGGGCTGAAAATATTGTTCAGATGAATGATCGATTGTGCAGAAAAACAGAAACGCTCAAACAGATAATCAGTGTCACAGGCCGGCTCATAGCCAGTGGCAAAAATGAGGGGACATGGACAACAGGTATAGGCCAATCAAAAGGTTCTTTATTATAAAACAAAAAACTATTAACTTTAACCAAAGAAAAAGGAATGAGGTGTGGAAATGTCATAATGTAGGGTGTATGTAAAGTGCATGGATGCATGAATCTGTGTGTGGGAACATGACTGAATGGAAACCTACAAAGGAACAAACAAAACAGGATCATACCTGGAGGAGCAGGGAGGGAGAGAGAGGTTAGTGAAGCAGCAGGTTTAAATACCCTGAGCCCAGGTGGCTCCAATCACTAACGACCCTCCTCTGCCTGCAGGAGAAACCGTCCCTGCACTGCAGAGGAGGGGCCGTGACATCAGGGAACGATAAATCATCTAAGCGGGGTCTGATCACCCTCTTCCCGAGGGAGATTTCTGCGGAGTGTTTGTGCTTCAATATCAACTGTCTCTTCAAGAAAAGGACACGCCATATCTGACACCTCCTTCAGTCTGCTAACTCAGGGTTAGTTGAGGAAAACCTGCCAGCGAACAGGTTAGCTTTACGGAGTATGTTGCCATAGTAACTGACTCGGAGTTAAGCTGAACTGGTTTTGTGAAAACCAAAAACCCAGAGTTTCCTTCAACTCTGAGTCAACTAACTCTCATTACCTTCCCTATATCTGTCACCTCCTTAGTTCCATTCCCCAGGCAGTATTGACTATGTGTTTCTTCTCTGTATACTACGCTTGTATCGGTCCATGTATCGTTTCTTATTAAACTCACCACCTGTACTTGCTTCCTGGCTCCCAGCTTCCACATTACAAATGTTCTCTTGATAATAAGTGTGGGAATTAGAGCATTTTCATGTCCTGCTGTGAATTTAAATGTAATGAGTACTTTTGGGTGTCAGGGAAAATGTATGGAGTAAAAAGTACATCATTTTCTTTAGGAATGTAGTGAAGTAAAAGTAAAAGTTGTCCAAAAAATAAATAGTAAAGTAAAGTACAGATACCCGCAAAAAACGACTTAATAGTACTTTCAAGTATTTTTACTTAAGTGATTTACACCACTGGAGGTTGGCTACTTAACTTGAAGCAGCAAATTCTGAAGGTGTGAATAATGCGACAAATAAGTGATTATAATACAATAGGTAGGTCTAGGCTAACGCATACAAAACAGAAAGTAGAACGTCTCCAAATAATCTGTAGGACAACAAACATATTTATCTCCCAAAGTTGTCTGTTTTCACAACAGCTCCCAACCGCAGCATGAAAAATGCCGACCTCTGTCCAGACCAGCAGGTCACGCAGGCATTCTGCAGAAATGCAGCCCTCTGCCCCAGGGCTACCCTGCCAGAGTTGATATCTCTAGACGCTCAAAGGTCTGGTATGTGCTAATAGTGTATAGACACGGTAAACGTCAGGATAAGCCTAGATTTTTCCGACACTAACATTACAACAAAACTTACTCTAACAATACAAAATAATCACGTTTTAGGGTTTGATGACATAGCTAACATGTCAAGACGTTTATTGTTTTTAATTGCATGGAATGCCATCCTGGTCATGACATGTTGGAACTTGCCCTGATGAGGGGCTAAAATAAATAGGGGCCCTGTGGAACTCTCAGGTGTGCCGCGAAACTATTCCTAATCTTGATCATTGTTTTTTGAACACTCACTGTGACCTGTGGAATGCACATGGAATTTTGACTTGGAAGCACTACTGGCGGTCAGATGAAACATCAAAGGGCACATGGTTACATCTGTATCACTGTTTCAAGTCCAGTGTCCTCAGGCTGTTGTATCATTCGATGTGCATGCATCACCAGCAAAGGCATTTATTTTGTCTGTGACAACCATTACAACAGGCAAGTCTGATTAGGCTTCGCCAGTCATTTATTTCTTAATATATGGCTCTGGTCTGACCTAAAACACAGCCTCTACCATAAAAACAAACGGAGCATGGCTTTGTGTCTGTGGTTGTCTCTACCTTTTTACCCTTTGTGCTGTTGTCTGTGCCCAATAGTGTTTGAACCATGTTTTTGTGCTGCTACCATGTTGTTGTCATGTTGTGTTGCTACCATGCTGTGTTGTCATTTGTTGCTGCCTTTCTATGTTCTTGTCTTATGTCTCTCTTTATATAGTATTATGTTGTCTCTGTCAGGGATTTCTTCGTCGGAGGACGATATAACGAAATCATCGTGGGAAAAAGATGACCAATACGCAGCAGAGTTGATGTAGTTCATTTTGAACATTTAATAAACTCAAAATGGGTATACAAGATAACAAAACAAAACTCACGATAACCTGACAGTCCTGTTAGGCATACTTACACGGAACAATTGACAAACTGACAGTCTGGTAAGGCACAAGGCTATACACAGAATAATCTCCCACAAATCACACACAAACACACCCTAATATATGGGACTCTCAATCAAAGGCAGATAGACAACACCTGCCTTCAACTGAGAGTCCCAACCCCAATTAACCAAACATAGAAACACCCACACTAGACTAACCATCGAATACAAACACATAGACCATCAACCAAAAACCCGGAAATACTAAATCAAACACCCTTTACACAAACACACCACCCCGAACCACATAAAACAAATACCCTCTGCCACGTCCTGACCAAACTATAATACTAATTAACCTTTATACTGGCCAGGACGTGACAGTCTCTCTTGTCGTGATGTGTGTTTTGTCCTATATTTATATTTTATTTGTATTTTTTATCAAAGCCCCCATCCCCGCAGGAGGCCTTTTGCCTTGTGGTAGGGTGTCATTTTAAATGATCATTTGTTCTTAACTAGTTAAATAAAGGTTCAATTAAAATTTTAAATTAAAAATAACAATGCAGAAAACCGCTCACCTGTAGCCCAAACCGTTCAAAATGGAAGACAAATTTGACATATTTTTACTTCTGGCCAGGCTCGCTGGAATAATATTAAATTGGTACACACAAATTAACCATCATGAGTAAGGAACTATCAAAACAATGAAAATATTTCAAATACACCCGATTTAATATACATATATACTGTATACAGTACTAGTCAAAAGTTTTGGACACCCCTACTCATTCAAGGGTTTTTCTTTATTTTTACTATTTTCTATTTTGTAGAATAATAGTGAAGACATCAAAACTATGAAATAACACATATGGAATCATGTAGTAACCAAAAAAATGTGTTAAACAAATCAAAATATATTCGGCTTTTAGATTCTTCAAAGTAGCCACCCTTTGCCTTGATGACAGCTTTGCATACTCTTGGCATTCTCTCAACCAGCTTCACCCGGAATGCTTTTCCAACAGTCATGTAGGATTTCCCACATATGCTGAGCACTTGTTGGCTGCTTTTCCTTCACTCTGCGGTCCAACTCATCCCAAATCAATTGTGGTGAGGTCGGGCGATTGTGGAGGCCAGGTCATCTGACGCAGCACTCCATCACTATCCTTCTTGGTCAAATAGGGCTCCTGAGTGGCGCAGCGCTCTAAGGTACTGCATCTCAGTGCAAGAGTCATCACTGCAGTCCCTGGTTAAAATCCAGGCTGCATCACTGATATAATAATTTGTATGTGTTAATATAATGGCTAAAGTGTTCCACTCTGAAATTGTATAATAGTGTGAAATGTTTGAGAATCATGAGAAGATAAAACAAGGATTTGTGTAGATCTGTAGGAATTTTAATGCTAGGGTATTATATTCTTTAGTAGGGATGTAAGCAGAGTGAAGTTATAGAGTAGATAATAGAAAATCATTAGAGGTTTTCAAACCAAGAGGGCCCCAACGGGGGAGGGGAGGTGAAAGCCTTGAAGAATGTGGCAAAATTTATGGTTCTTTGTGGTTAGTGGAAAAGTACTGGTTGTTTGAGCAGGGAGTGGTCTAAAGATAGGAATGTGTGTGTGTATTATAAAAGGACTGAGTCCTCATTTTTGACTTTAGAGCTCTCATGAATAAAGATCTGTGAACCTTTTTTATAAAATCTGAGACTTTGCCCAATTATTAGTGAATCCAGGGTCTTACAAACCTCGTTGAATTGGTTAAAGATTAAATGCATTATTGGGATTGAAAATTCCCTTAACAATCACATCTGGCTGTGATTGGGAGTCCCAAAGGGTGGCGCATGTCCATGTTTGACTGGGGTAGGCCGTCATTAACTGACTTGCCGAGTGAAATATATATTTTTTAAATAAATAAAAATAGCTCTTACACAGCCTGGAGGTGTGTTGGGTCATTGTCCTGTTGGAAAAAAAAGATAGTCCCACTAAGAGCAAAACAGATGGTGGTTAAGTGTGCCTTGAATTTGAAATAAATCACAGACAGTGTCACCAGCAAAGCACCCCCACACCATACCACCTCCTCAGTGCTTCACGGTGGGAGCCACACATGTGGAGATCAGCCGTTCAGCCACTCTGCGTCTCACAAAAACACAGAGGTTGGAACCAAAAATCTCAAATTTGGACTCATCAGACAGATTTCCACCGGTTTAATGTCCATTGCTCGTGTTTCTTAGCCCAAGCAAGTCTCTTCTTATTATTGGTGTCCTTTAGTAGTGGTTTCTATGCAGCAATTCAACCATGAATGCTTGATTCAGTCTTCTCTGAGCAGTTGATGTTGAGATATGTCTGTTACTTGAACTCTGTGACGCATTAATTTGGGCTGCAATTTCTGCGGTGCAGTTAACTCTAATGAACTTTTCCTCTGCAGCAGAGGTAACTCTGGGTCTTCCTTTCCTGTGGCGGTCCTCATAAGAGCCAGTTTCATTATAGCGCTTGATGGTTTTTGCGACTGCACTTGAAGAAACGTTCAAAGATCTTACATTTTTCCGTATTGACTGACCTTCATGTGTTAAAGTAATGATGAACTGTCATTTCTCTTTGCTTATTTGAGCTGTTCTTGCCATAATATGGACTTGGTCTTTTACCAAATAGGGCTATCTTCTGTATACCATCCCTACCTTGTCACAAGACAACTGATTGGCTCAAACACATTAAGAAGGAAATAAATTCCACAAATTAACTTTTAACAAGGCACACCTGTTAAAATAAATGCATTCCAGGTGACCACCTCATGTAGCTGGTTGAGAAAATGCCAAGGGTGTGCAAAGCTGTAATCAAGGCAAAGAGTGGCTACTTTGAAGAATCTCTAATATAAAATATATTTTTATTTGATTAACACTTTTTTGGTTACTACATTATTATTTCATAGTTGTGATGTCTTTACTATTATTCTACAATGTAGAAAATAGTAAAAATAAAGAAAAACCCTTGAATGAGTAGGTGTGTCCAAACATTTGACTGGTACTGTATTTAGCATGGTTTTATCAATGTCTAGATTTTTCCCTTTTGTTCAGCTGGTGGAACAATCAAGAAGTCTGGAAAGAAGGTATTTGAAGACCATGCACTCATATGTTGCTGAATCACAGCCCCCTGTGAAATCCAACCCCCCTCCCTCTCTCTCCCTCAGTTTTTTTCTTTCATTTCTATCAATAGTAAAAAGAGGAAAACATGAAATGACCTTTTTGAATTATAATTTTCAATGTGGTCTTGTAAATAATTTACATTTACATTTAAGTCATTTAGCAGACGCTCTTATCCAGAGCGACTTACAAATTGATATAATAAAGTATTGTAACTACTGCAGGATTTTCACTCCATCATCTTTATTTGAGATTCGGTCAAGATACACATCAGTTTTAGATCAGTAGCTACACTAGACATACAAATATGATATACAGTATTAATATGACTAGTAATGAGGTAAGATTTAATCACAGTTCAATGTAACTTTTCCTAAGCTTGACCATCCTTATAAGCCTTCTTCTCCAGATCCATCACCTCTTCACTCACTTCCTCTGTCCTCCTGTCCATGTACAGGGTTCTATTTCCCAGTCGCAGAGCCTGAAAATCAGATTTGTTTTGTTATATCTACAATTATTTTTCTGTGTCGGGTCATATGTGCGTCTGTGTATGGATTGATATGTGAATGTGTGTGTGGAATGATTTGTCTGTAAAGATGACGCTGTTTAGTTTTTTTGTCTTTACCCCGTTTTGACAATTTTCTTTAAGAGGAAAGTTTGGATCAATGATAAAGATCAATGATGCTGCTTACTCTGTTTTGTTGGTGTTTTTCTTTTCAGCTCTACCTCCACAGGGTAATGGTCGCTCACCTTCAGGGCCTAATAAAGCATAGTAGTTACATGTTGAGACATGAGTCAGACGGCTCAACTTTGACATGTACTGTATTTCTAGGACAGATTGTCACAATGTAGGCTACTAACATGTTCATTTCATCTACTTATATTATTGTAATCAAACCATCTACCAGGATGGAATTTGTCTGTAACCTGCATACTTACATCTTCTTCAGAAAGCCCATATGCAATCTGGAAGTTGAACGGTTTGGCAGAGTTTGGCACGATGGCGTTAAGCATGTCAACCCCATAGATCACAATCCTAGATGTTGATCAGAAAAGGAAGTCAGCAGTCATTCCATATTACACACAAGTAAATTAGTTTTATAATAGCTTTTATGACAGCTCTTATGACATTTTAACCACCTTTAAACAATACCAAAGAAATGTCAAATGAACTCCATAGGTGATTATCTGTTTCATACATGAGGCGTTCATTAATTAATTTCACAAATCACACTGAGCCACCTGTCATAAGTGTTATCGTTGCCTGTGTTTGCTGTGGTATCCACGTCATCTTTAATCAGCCAGTGGAAATTTTTGTCACTGCGGATACGGATGGCTTTCATGCCCTTTTTAGAAAGGTAGGAACCGTCTGCATTGAAGTCACCTAGGATCATGACGTTCTGGTACAGAGAGAAACATTCAACAACAACAGTTACTTTTCATCCAGAATAAGGACACTGTTTTTAGGAGAGCATACATAGTTATCTTGAAATCCCCATGTGGCTGGTTTTGTATTTTACTTGTCAAAGGCTCATATATACGGTTTGGTGACAAGTGCACTTTCTAAACCCAAGGGAGGTGTTAAGCTCTGTCAATGGTTTAGCTCAGAGCTTACATCAGTCTTCCATTTCTTTGTCACTTCCAGGAAGACATCATAAAGCTCATCCAGCTCTTTCACTGAATCCTCAGGCTTGGTGTGCACTGGGATCAGTACCAAGTCCTCAAGCACTGAGCAACACAGGAAGAGATGAGAAATATATATTACAGCTGTTTATGAATGGGCTTTTACTCTCTGCTGCAATATCCAGCTGTCTGTCTGTTTGCCGTTCACGCTCATATTATTTGCTAAATCAAATGCCATATGGATGGATCATGCTTAATTCTAGCACTCCTGTGCCCCTTACCAGAGTGGAGACATTTGAAGCGAAGAATGTAAGGCTCCCTGGCGAAGGCGTCCACATCTCCAGCCTGGTTGTCCTCATATTGCCAGGTGTTAACCAAGTCCACCAAATCATCCCTTTCAGAACAAACAATACAACACGTTTAATAGCATTAGTCCTGCATTATATGTATTTTTTTTTTATCAGATCACAATGTAAAAACATGAATGGCATCAGATAGAGGTTTATGAGGATAAAGTTGACCATGTGTTTGAATTGTACCTGTACAGAAACATAAACTGCTCCTTGTATTTGTCTCTTCCCAGACGAGGGCTGATTTGCAGAGTGTATTTTTGATTTTTATTAGCCCTGTAATGACACCTGTAATGAGTGATACTTATCATGTAGGGCCAGGAGTTTCCCTAGTTGTATATTTTATAGCGTCACATGAGGGAAATCACTTGACTTACTTATTTAATTCCTTCAGGAACGTTTCCACTGAAGTGCCGCTCTCGTCCACCACCTCCAGAATCACTATGATGTCATAGCGAGACACAATCTGATAGGACGAAAGGAAGAAAAAGGAAAAAAACGTTCATTAATTGATTTGTTTATATGTACTATAACATCCTTGTTTTGAGGATAGTTTGACAAATGTTTCTCTGAGGGAATTATAAGATCACGAATAGAATCATATAGCTGTACCTTCACAAGGGTAGCAAGGGTGTTTGGGTTTGATAGCTTACGCTGCCCAAATTTCTGGATGTTGAAAGATGCAACCTTCATGACTGCTGCTGGAAAAAGAGATAAATAAAATCACATCCATGTAAAACTATAATGAACTGCTAGTTGATCAAACAAGCAACGATTCCAGAAAAAGGATGTAATTACCTAAACCAAAACAAGTTTAATAGTCCATGTGTTTATTGCCCTCTGTGTGGGTTTTATGATAATGCACAACAGCAATGTCTCATAAATGGCTCAGCACAAGGAAAACATGCTTCAGGACATACATTAGGATATACTCAGTACATCTGGCTAGATTCTTGTTAAAATTCCTGATGCAAAGGTAGTGTTTCTATTGGCATGGCCACATGATTAAACTATTTTAGTGAAAGGGTTGGAAAGCATGTCTCTGAGTACACTTATTTAGAACCTTTAAAAAAGGGTTCTTCGGCTTGACCCTGTAGAACCCTTTATGGTTCCAGAACCTTTTCACCAAACAAAGAACCCTTTTAGAGACCTTTATTCTGTAGAGAAGGTCCCTGTAAATAAAACTCTTTCTAAGAGTGCAGTCATGCACCTTGTTCAGTGGCCCTGTGAGATCTATAACAACCCTCCATTATCTTCAATGGCAGAAGATCTCCTCATGGTGTGAAAAAACAGGACTATTTCAGCGCTACACGTGAATCTGCTAGAGAACATAATAGTAGTTTACAAACTATGTAATATGAAGGTCATTACATTGTACATTTAATACTGAAAATCTAATTTGTACTAGAGTCTCCTTCAAAAAATGAATTATTTATATCAAGGGATTAAGCTAAAAATGTCCTTTCATTGTGTTAGGTTAAAGGTCCTCTGTTTGATATCCAGAGTACTTGTCATATCAGCGGTCACTCCTGGTTGGGTGGAGGTGAAACCAGTTGATCAAGGTAGGATGGAGCTGGATAAACTGGAGCTGAGGAGTTCAAATTCAAATGCTTCAAGATGAGTTGATCTGCTGACAACAGAATGGAGGGCTATTTCCCTATGGAACACGTTGCAACATCGCAGCTCCACAGTCTGTGGTTGCAACTCTAATACAGTAATACAACTGTGAGCCAGCAGTTGTACCACTATTTAATTGTATCCTTTATTTTACCAGGAAGTGCTGTTAGATGAGAATGTATTTCTGAGGGAGACCTGGCCAAAGCAGCATTTCCATACAGTTCTTTCAACAAAGTTTTCAGAGGTGTAGGCTTAGTCACTCCATATGTGTAATTCCTCACCAGATGTGAAATTCCTAGTTGTGAGGAATTCCACCAAGCAGGACAGATAAAAATAATACATGAAGTCACTTTAGTCCTACAGTGACTCAGCCTACGGACTAGGAGTAGGTTACTGTAGCAACAGCGTGTGACTGATTCTAACTTCTCTTTGTTGTGCAATAAACAGGGTTTCTTCTCACAGAACAGTAGTTCTGGATGACTGGCTGGAACAGAATTATGAATTCAATGTCATGTAGGTAGCATGCAAAAACAATCCAGCATATTTCAGGCAAATTAAACCACTAGAGTTGTAAAAGGATGTAACATGATCTCTGTTGACAAGCTCCAACATGCTCAGACATTACCTGTGGTATATTGTGTGGGAAGGGGCTTACAGGAATGTTCTATCTGGTTTCTTTCACTGACAAACTTGCAAAAACAAATGATATATTTTACCATCAGTTCAAATACCTCCAAACCCTAATAACACGAGAATAACAGAAGGCTTAGAACAGTGTTTCCCAACTCCAGTCCTCAAGTACCCCCAACAGTGTTCATTTGTATTGTAGCCCTGGACAAGATCACCTGATTCAACTTGTCAATTAATCATCAAGCCCTCAATGAATTAAAGCAAAACAAGAAAATCATTGAACATTTTCCAAGTATTTAAAATTGATTGTGCTGGAGTCTGCATACAAATGAAGGAATACCTCATATCTGTAAAATCCATTTCGACTTCACTTACCTGAAGGGATGATAGGCTCTATGATGATGTGGTGCAGTATCTTGTTTAGCAATGAACAACTGTAACTCTCTTACAGGGGCTTGGCCTTCTTATAGCAAGCATATGTCACTTGATTGGCTGAAACTTGTGTGTGAGCCAAGCCCAGCCCCTAGTTGATAGAGCGGCCCCAGCTGAACCAGTCAGTAAAGGATAACCAAAACATTAACATCCTGCCCACACACTTTTCTAACAGATCACCTGCAACTACAGTATATCAGGCTTACCTTCTCTTAAAAGGAGGTTACTGAAGTAATATTCATTAGAAACACTCCTACACTGGTTTAAGAGGGTTCGGCCAACACGCTATCTATAGATACAGTAGCAACGTATCT